>NW_022196896.1:39519193-39536574 GCF_008632895.1 Mastomys coucha
GAGAGAGAGAGAGAGAGAGAGAGAGAGAGAGAGAAAGAGAGAGAGAACTAGAGTGTGAGTGTAAAAGAAAGTGTGTGAGTGTGGAAGAGTGTCTAAGTGTATGTGACTTCATAAGTTTGTGTGTGAGAGAATAAGAGTGTATGAGTATATGTGTGTGTGTAAGAAAGAATGTGTGAGTGTGTAAGAGTGTCTAGGTAGGGGCTGGAGAGATGGCTCAGTGGTTTAAGAGCACTCTTTGTTCTTCCAGAGGTCCTGAGTTCAATTTCCAATACCCACATGGTGGCTCACAACCATCTTTAATGGGTTCTGATGCTGTCTTCTGGTGTGTCTGAAGACAGCTACCGTAGACTCATAAATAAAGTAAATATTTTTTTAAAAAAGTATCTAAGTGTGTGTGCCTGTGTGTGCTACCTCATCCAGGAGCTTATTTTATTTTCAGTGGTGAAGATACATACCCTGTTGACTTCCTGGAAATGGAAGTCTATGTCACCTTTCTAAATGAGATTACTACTGTAAAACTCCTGTGCCTGGCATCTGTAACAAATACGGACTTTGGCTTTTTCTTTTTGTCAGCATTGTGAATCCAAGGCCCCATAAATGCTAGGTAAAGTGTTGTGCCAGTGAGCTATATGCCTAGACCTCTCTCATTTTTATTTTCAGAGAGTCTCATTGATTTGACCAGACTGGTCTTGAACTTACTCTATAACCCCAGCAATCCATGATTTTGGAATCCTCCTGCTTCAACCTCTTGGGTATCCTGGATTATATGCCTGTGCCACCATAGTTGGTTTATTCAACATTTTTTTAAAGTGGGATTCTCAGGATATAAACATAAGTCACTAAGTTTTGCTGTTTTTTATTCTTTGACAATTTTATACATGCATATAATGAATAGTTCTCCCTTCGGGTTCCCATCAGGTATCCTGCATATTAACTATTTACATTATTATTCATGACAGTAACAAAATTACAGTTATGAAGTAGTAACAGAATAATTTTATGGTTGGGGGTCACCAGGCCATGAAGAATTGTTTTAAAGCATCCCAGCATTAGGAAGGATGAGAACCACTGGATATGTTTAGATCACATTTACCCCAGTCTCCTCTCTTAACCTCATCCCATTTTCTCTGCACCTCTTTTTTTCCAACACAGCTCCCTTCTAATTTCTCACTCTTCTTAAAATAACCCAGAGTTAATTAGAGTTGTTTGCTTGCATCCACATGTGTGTGGGGTTATTTACTAGTTCATAAGAGACTTGCCAGTGGCTACACACTGGAAGAAAAATGACTCCCCATATCCTACATCCCTTAACTGCCAATAAATTCTCAGCTGGGGTGGGCCTCAGGTGCCCTCCTCTATCCATGATTCAATGTTACCAGCGTCTATCTTGTGCAGTGAGCCACAGCTCTGTGGGTTCACGTCTATTTGAACATCTGCCCAACTTTTCAATGTTGCCAGCGACTATCTTGTGCAGTGAGCCACAGCTCTGTGGGTTCACGTCTATTTGAACATCTGCCCAACTTTTTATAGTTGTATACAGTGCACTGAACTGAGACGAATGTGTGATACATGCTAGTCTTTGAAAAATTATATTTTTATTAAGAAATACAGTTGATTGTATCCATTTCAAATAAGAACCAAGTAATTAAATGTTGTTGATAGTGTAGGTCTTAATCGAGGGTGTATCGGTTGAGAGAAGGGAAATCTTCAATTAATTTGTACACTTTTTTGAGACAAAGTAATTTGAAAACATTCCCTCCCCCTTGTAATCAAATAAGACTCGAAAGGGATATAAAGTGGCTTTTCTTCTCACACCAAAGTAGGCTGTGCCCTACTTTTCTGTCATTGCAAAGTGTCAAATTGCATGAAAGATCCTTTTAGATCCGTGGATCCTTCCAGTCTAAACAGTTACATTTGCCAAGCCTTTTGGTCAGAATCTGCTTTCTCTGGGTTGACAGAGCAGACGAATGCGCCTCTCAAGGACATTTCTTTAGCAGGTGCATTGTGATATTCTTCACAGCTAGCATGGTCTCTGTGCAGGTAGGTTTAATGAGCATCTCGGGCAGTAGAAATCCAAAATGCCCAGTGTCTCGCAGTTCAAAAGCAAATGCATAGGGTATTCCATTTTTATAAGCCCAATCCATTGAGTTACCAGAACTTACATCTAAAAGTTAAACAGAAAGAATCACTTCACTAAGGAGTGTGCATTACACACACACACACACACACACACACACACAGAGTAAGAATAAGCAGAAACTGAAAGAATACTCTAGCGGTAGTTCTTCAGCCTCTGGCTCACAAAGCTTACAATTCACACTTGCTTTTGTCTTTGATCTAAGCCTTAGCGCTGTGCCAGTGTGCCACAAAGTTCCCGCAGCATTAATCTTCATCCTTGCAAGCGCCTTACCCATCGATAAGCAATCTACAATGAGAAACGTCTGTTGTTCTTATGACTCAGTTCTTTCCTTTCCAGGTCTGGGAAATGGGAATTCTGGCTCCCAACGCTCCGGTGTATCTCCTCCTCTTCCTGTCTTCTCTCACCCCTATTGAGCCCCTTCCTGCCTTCCGCCTTGAGTTTCCAGCCCTCACCCTGCTTTACAATGGTTTTGTCTCACTTGGCCATGGGCAGTTATCTCACTAAAACTTCCCCCAGATCTTTTCAGTGTCTTCCACGGTCCTTACTCGGCTGCAGCTTCTCTAATGATCAACCTCCTGCCAGCTTTTCTGACTTCAGTGCAGGGAAGGGCATCCTTGTGGAGGAGGGCCCTGTGTTGTGTATTGTCCAATGTCTAGGCGCTTCACAGCCCCGCTTCGCAGCCTGCCTGGTATTTCCTGAACTTCCTCATTCTCAGCTTATCCCACTCCCCATTTTACTTCTGCCCCCAACTGGTTACGCATCACATCCTCTAATGACTTTAGAACCCCTAAGTTTTCCCTTTTCGCTCAGAGGAAGACATGCTGCTTGCTTCCTCCGTCCTTTCCTCCCTTTCCTCTTCCCTCCCTCCCTCCTTCTCTCCTTATTGTCTTCCCTCCCTCCCTCCTTCTCTCCTTTCTTCTCCTCCCTACCCCGTCTGTCTTGATACCACGTCTTGATACTGCCATCTCTCTGTTGTGAATCTCTTCCAGGTCTCTGTGTCACTCTTCACATCTGCATTGGCTAAAATGCCCAACAATCCCTCTTCATAACATTGCCATACAGCCCTGGTTATCATACTTTCCCCTCTCTCCTTATTTTGTTTTGAGAACTCAAACGAATTGAAAGATGGCTGCACCCTCAAACATGTTTAGTCTGGTTCTTGTCTCTGCTTGTGTGGTAAACTTTGTTCTTGAAGGTCACCAATGACCCTATATCTAATTTCCTTTTCTGTTTTTTTTTTTTTTTTTTTTTTTTTTTGTTTTCTCTCAGATACTCCCTTTAGCCTCTCATTGCACTTAGCATAGCTAACAGTCCATCTGGTTACTCTCTCTTCTGGCTCCTGTAGCCTCACATGCTGCAGCTCTTCAGGCAAGAACTGAAAGCACAGGCTACTGACTGAAGGTACCCTGCCTGTGTGCCAGGTACCCACTTCCACCACTGCATGCCTTCCCTGCACCTCAAACTCCTTTAAAAAGAGATGATGCCAACACCTGCTACATAAGGGTTGCTTTTAAAATTAAATAAAATAATAGATCACTTGAAAGTACTTCGGATGTGGTATTATTACTTATTTACTTTACTTATTTACACCTCAAAGTGCCTAGTATACAGAGTTTAGAATAAAAAGTCCCAAGGGGAATAATCTATTAAATGGATTAATATTCCACAGAAAAATGTTGATGCACTTTCTTTTCTGAAATTTCTATGATCTAGTTTGCTACACATGTACTACTGTTATCAAATCTCCAGAGCATACATGATCATTTACTCAAATGCACTGGCTGGGTCTGTGTGTCAACTTGACACAGGCTGAAGTTACCACACAGAAAAGAGCTTCAGTTGAGGAAATGCCTCCATGAGATCCAGCTGTGAGTCATCTTCTCAATTAGTGATCAAGAGGGAGGGGGCTCATTGTGGGTGGTGCCATCCCTGGGCTGGTAGTCCTGGGTTCTATAAGAAAGCAGGCTGAGCAAGCCAGGGGAAGCAAGCCAGTAACATCCCTCCAAGTAAGCTCCTGCTTCCTGACCTGCTTGAGTTCCAGTCCTGACTTCCTTTGGTGATGAACAGCAATGTGGAAGTGTAAGCTAAATAAACCCTTTCCTCCCCAACTTGTTTCTTGGTCATGATGTTTGTACAAGAATAGAAACCCTGACTAAGACACTCAAACAATATCACTATTTAGAATGCATGTGCATGTGCATGTGCACATGTTTGTAAGCTAGTACATGTTCCTGTGGGCATGTGTGTGCCACAGCATACATATGGAGATCAGAGTATAACTTCATTCATTGCCTTCCACCTTGTCAACACAGGGTTTATAGTTGTCCATAGCTGCATATGCCAGAGTAGCTAGCCCTGGGGATTCTCCCGTCTCCAGCTCCCACCCTGTAGCAGGCATATTGGCATTGCAGATGCTTACAGCTGACTCTGGTTTTAATGTGATTTCTGAGGGTTAAACTCTGGATTTCTGAGGGTTAAACTCTGGTCATCACACTTGGAGCAGTAAACACTTTACCCCCTGAGCACTGAGCCCTGAGCCCTGATCACTGAGCACTAAATGCTGAGCACTGAACCCTGAGCACTGAGCACTAAGTCCCCTCTCCACTTTGTTTTTCGAGACAGGATTTCTCTGAGTGGCCTTGGTTGGAACTTGCTTTATAGACCAGGATGGCTTTGAATTCAGAGATTTGCATGCCTCTGTCTCCCAAGTGCTAGGATTAAAGGCATGTGCTGTCACCACCAGGCCTTTTAAACACACACACACACACACACACACACACACACACACAACCCCACCCCACCCCCACCAACAGCAACAACAAAAAAACTTAACAGTTTGACTATGTAGTCCTAACCTGTCCTGAAACTTGATATACAGACTGAACTGTCCCAGAACTCATACAGACCAGATGGACTTGTCATCTTCTTTTGTCCACCTCCAGAGTGCTAGATTCCAAGTGTGTACAAGTGCGTACCTCATGCCTGGTAACAGTGTGCCTTTTAGTACAATTTCCTAGGACAAGTAGGATGGACTCATTATATGAAGAGCATGGCCGAGCAACCTGGGTACCTCTCAGATTCCCTTGGCTTTGACTAAGGACAGAAATTGTTCAATGTCCCTCTGGATAGAATACAAATAGAAGCCAAAGTCAGAGGTAGCATGTGCCAAGCATTACCTCATGGTGATGTGGCAGGCTCATTTCTATGGTAACAGATTGTTCTCTGTAAATATAATAGTGTGGCTATGTCTTTGTACCAAAATGAAAAGGCTGGCAAGACTTAGACAATGACTTTAAAATTTCAATATAGGTACTATATTGGTATCAGTTGGTGTGTGATGTCTTGTAAATACTACTTTCTCTTTCAAGATAACTTAAAGAGCAGTTCTATAGCCAGGCAATGTAGCTGGGGCTGGGGCAGGGGCATAGAAAATTTAAGGTAAGCTTTGGTTATCTATTAAGGCCATATCAGAAAGGAAGGGAGAGTGAATAGGAGGGTCAGCTGAAGGGTGAGCCAGAGAGGAAAGTGATAGGGGGTAGAGGGATTGGAGGAAAAGGGGAGATGAGTGGGAAGACAGGGAAGAAAGGAGAAGCCATCTTAAAAAGTCAGCGTGGACCAACCATCATGAACTGTGGAATCAACCTGTTGATACTGTGTTCTTCCCACTTTCAGCATAAACTCATTTGACTTGTTAATGAACAGTTCACCTTTCTGGAATAAATGAGGGGTAGGACTGCAAGACTCTGTAAAGAATCCAAGGAGAGGTTCAGCCTTATGAAGGAACATAATCAGATGCCAGTGCATATACACAGACATGTAGCCTGTGATCCCATGCACATGCTTGGCTGTTCACTACCTTTCCCCAGTAACAGTAAACTGTAGAATCTGGAAGGTCATAGGAATGAGGTAATCCAATTAATCATGTTGCATTTGAAGAAATTAAAAACCAGAATTAATCGATAACCTTGCTATGACAACACACCTGGCAGGCTCGGGAACAGACCATACAGTATCCAAGTTCTTTCCATATACTGGCTCCTTTTGATTTTACATAGAAGAAATACTTTAAAATCAGTCTTCAAGAGAAAATCCGATGAAGATGCTGGGTATGAAATGGCATTTCCTAACAGGAATGGCAGATGCAAAGGACAAAGGGAAGCTGCTGGCGAGCTGAACCGTTGACTTCATTTTCTTCCCGAGGCCATTTCCACACTTACAGTACTTACAAATTGCTTAAGGAGCCCATTTGGGTACTTTCCACTGTCAAGGGATCTCAATTCAACTTGCAGTCATTACTGCACACATAGCATGTTCTCTGCTCAGCATTGGTTTAAATTGGTACAGTGATTTCTGTCAAGCTGTGGGAAACTAAACAGGCAGCAATCCTCCCATCTTCTTTGGCTAATCTGATAGTCACAAATCTTGCCTTATCAAGGACACACTTTGCTTCTCAAAGGGAAGTCATGGCACAATTCTAATATGACATGCACAGGAAACTTACACAATGTTTGGGAGGCAGGGCCATGTCTGTACCGTATCCCATGCACTGACCGAAGCGCCTTCACGGCTTTGTGAGCTGCAAATTCCTATGAGGGCAAAATGGAGAAACTGGGTCATTAATACTGCTGCACTGAAACTTCTAGAGGCACTGGCATATTGTTTGAGCATTATTGGTGGTCGGGTCAATAGAGATAGCAAAGATTGATCATAAGTTAACAGCTATACTTAGTAATAATAATTTATGGTGTTACTTAGTCCATTTTGCAACACACCTTATTTATTTGTTATTTTTACAGTGCTGATGACCAAAGCACCTGTTAAAACCTATTTTTGATTTGGTCGCTCCTCACACAAGCCAGTGATAAACAGCAGTTCTATTTTGTAGATGGAGAAGGGAAGGTTCAATGAGGTTAAAGGGAATATCCTGGGGGTGACACAACAAAGAATGGGCAAGCAACGGCATGTGCTCATAGTTCCTGAACTTGCTTGTTTGGTCTGTGCTCTGCCCTTTAGTTCTGGCACATTTATTTCTGTGTACTACAAAACAGTTGGCAGGGCCATGATAATGTCAATCTTATCTCTAATTCATAACCTATCCTTAGTGACATGTTTGTGTATGTAACAGATACTTAACATTTCTCATAGGAATGTTGGAGAGGCACAGTCTGTAAGAGTACTCAGACAATCATATTGCTCCACAGTATATATTTCAATAGGTATATGTTTCTGGATCAATTAAGAAACCACTAAGGAAGATCGACTCCCTTTATGCTGTGTGTTTGTTCCCACTGGGAACAAGAACATCAATTTAATGATGCTTCTGAGGTTACAGAGCCTCTCACGAAGCTAATTCAAGCAGCTGCTGAGATGCAGAAAGTCCAAGGTGGCATTGACTAGATGGTGGGTATTCGAACAAAATAATTGTTCCTTAAACCTTTGCAGATGATATCAGAGGAGCTACGTTAGCAAGGGTTTAGACAGGTATTGGATGACAAACGAGAGGAAAAGAAGCATGCTGAAACCGGCACACAGTTCTCCCATTTCAATTTGCTTGTGAATAATTTAATACTTTGAAGTGCCCTGGGGACATGATTGTGTGTGTGTGTAGGACTGAGCCCCACATTGCTGGTCTTGTTCAGCTCATGAATGCACATGGCACTGTTTTCTGCAAGTGCCGTCTTTTGTGGCTATTCCAGTGCAGGCCTCAGACATTGGCAGACCACTTAATACTGACCTTGCTGATGGCAATGTTCTTATGGGAGCCAATAAAAAAGAATGTAAACATTGTCATGAGGAGTCTATGGAAAATTTTCAGTATTGTCTCCAATAGTCTTGGCAATATTCTATTACGACAAACGCAGATGTTTCTGCTTTTAGAAGATTACTGTAATTTGCTGGTCGGGAGACCTGTGCTTTCATTATTTTTGATGACTATGAAAAATGAATTGAGAAACAAAGCATCACTTTGGTTATTTAGGCAAGGTATGTGCACGATCTTAACTGTTCCAAAAACATTGGCACACAAAGTAATGGAATTCATCGTGGATTTTCTAAACACATGTCATAACTCTTTCTTATCATTCACCCCTTCTCTGTCTCCTCCCTCCGTATACACCCCCTTTCTACTCTTATGCCACATGTATTGCATTACCCTTTCTTCCCCCTTAAGCCCTTCTTTAAGATCTCTTCCTCCCTTTTCATGCTTCTCCTCATGTTTCATGACAGGTATACACACACCTACTCACCACCACCATATCCCCCCCAGGGGGTTTAGATCGAGGTTCTTCATGTAAGAGAAACCAGGAGGTTTGTCCTTCTGAGTGGCCTATTTTTTACCAAAATGATTTTTAGCTTTACTCATTTTTTCCCTGCAAATGTCATGAGTTTTCTTTATATATGAATACATTTCCATTTTGTGTATGGATCATATTTTCTTCATTCATCTGTTGGTGGGCATCTAAGCTGGTTCCTTTTCCTGGCTCTTGTGAGTAGAGCAGTACGAACATGAGTGGTAACTTAGTCTTTTGGGTATGTGGCCAAGAATAGTGTAGCTGCCTGTTATGGTAGTTCTATTTTTAGTTTTGGGGGAACCTCCACATTGGCCTCCATAATGGCTGTGCCAGTTTATGGCTCCACTAATAGCTACCATATCATTGCCAGCACTTACTGTTGATGCTCTTGTTGATAGTCACTCTGACTGTAATGAGACAGGCTCTCCAGGCAACTTTGCAGTTCTCTTATGATAACACTTTTTCATATATTTACTGGTCACTTATATTATTATTTTCTTTTTGGAAACATTCACTTGATTAGCCACTTATTTATGGGGATATTTCTCTTAGAGGTGTTTGGGTTTTGTAGGTCTTCACATATTCTAGACGTTAGTTTCAAACTGATCCACAGTTGGCAAAGACATTTTTCCAGTTCTGTTGGCCCCTTCACTCTGCCGACTGTTTCCTTTGCTGTGTAGAATGTTTCTGATTTCCTGTAACCACCTTACCAGGTTTGGGGATTACTTCCCGTGCTGCTGGCTCTGTTCAGATAACCCTTGTCTATGTCTCAAAGTGCAATACCCATGTTTTCCTCTAGTAGTCTTACAACCTTACATGTAGACCTTTGATCAATAACCATGTTTTCCTCTAGTAGTCTTACAACCTTACATGTAGACCTTTGATCAATACCCATGTTTTCCTCTAGTAGTCTTACAACCTTACATTTAGACCTTTGATCAATTTTTGATTTACTTTTGGGCAGTGAAAAAAATTTGGGTGTGGCAATTTTATTCTTCTACACATGGTTATTCTGATTTCCCTGTACAATTTGTTGAGGGGGCTATATTCATGACAGTGAATGTTTTTGAAACCTTTAAAAACAACTATGTTGCTTGTGTAACTTCACAGTTTCTATTGCTGTGAAGAGACACTGTGGCCACAGCAACTCTTACAAAGGAAAATATTTAATTGGGGTTATAGGTTCAGTGGCTTAGTCCATTATCATCATGGCAGGAAGCATGGCAGCGCACAGGTAGACATAGTGCTGAGGAAGCTTCAAAGCAGAGTTCTACGTCCTGATCCATAGGCAGTAGGAAGAAAGAGTGAGCCACTGGGCCCGGCTTGAGCTTCTGAAACCTCAAAGCTCCTACCACCCTCAACAGAAACACAGTTGCTTCAACAAGATCATGCCTCCTAATAAGTGTTACTCCCCATGAGCCTATGGGGAACATTTTCATGCAAATAACCATGTGTGTATTATTTATTTATTTAATTTTGATTTTGGCTGCACCCTCTATTTCACTCTGTTGGTCTATGCTGCTTTTGTTACTACGGCTCTGTGATCTAACTTGAGATGAGGTGTCTTCATGTCCCCTAGCATTATTTCTTCTGCTTTGGATATTTTGATTTTTTTTTCCTTAGATAAGAATTTCAGGGTTTCCTTTTCTACTTCTTCGATCATTGTTATTAGACTTTTAAAATAATTTAAGGTAATTAAATTTTTTGTTTTATGTGTGTGAGTATTTCTGCATGTATGTATGTGCATCATATGCATGTGTGGTGCCTGTTGCAGCCAGAAGAGGGCACCATATTCCCCTCGAATTGGAGTTGCAGATGGTTATGAACTACCATGTGGGTGCTGGGAATTGAACCCAGGTTTTCTGGAAAAGCAGTCAGTGGTCTTAACTGTTGAGCCATCTCTCTAGCCCCATGTTCCTGGAATTTTGATGAGGATTGTATTAAGTCTGTAGATCACGTTTGTTAATACAGGCATTTTTATAACTTTAATTCTACGCTTCCTCGATCACGAGAAGCTTCTGGCTCCTTGTGTCTTCTTCGATAAAAGAAGCAAGGTTAAATAAAAGGGAAAAGAAGATTAGTAGAGAAACAAATTAAAACAACAACAACAACAACAATTTCCCAAGAAAGAAGAAGTTCAAATGGACACGTGGGGGAGGAGTTAAAAGAGGAAAGGTTTAATTTTAAAATAGGGGTGAGCATGATAAAGTAAAAACATTACGTAAGGGGCCAGGACACAAATGAGAGAAGAGAACAGCATGAAATGGTTTCTCTGGAGTGAAGAAATATGTAAATAAGATTAGATGATTGTGGGAAGGAAGTCAAACATAAAAAGACAAAACTAAATGTGACAGTAAACGTGCTGCTAAAAGGTGTGTGTTTAAAGAGAGGCAAGGGTAGAAAAGTGAAGCTCAGGACTGCAGGTTAGACTCACGGAGAACTGTTGGCCCGAGGACTTTGTGTGTTCTTATCTTTTTGAGCATCTTGCTAGTGTAGTGTATGTGTTGGACCAGTATCTGATGTCCTCCAGGGCTGTCTGCACTTACGTTTGTACGCTGTGTGCTGGGCAGACTTCTCTCCCTCCTGAGATTCCCTCGCCATATTACCCACTGGGGTACCTAATCCTTTTGCTTTCAGAGTTTCTCTAAAGTGCATTGGAAGGGATAAAAGGATGAAGCAACCACAGCAGTGTGTTACACGGAGGATCTGTGGAGAGGTGGGGGCTTGTCTTTGGATTTTAAGTTCTCCTAAGTATCAACACTGTTTGGAGGGGTCCAGCTCTCAGTGTAAGGCACACCTCTGAAACTTCAGCATGTGGGGCTCTAGAAGTGAGCTGCAAACAGGGAAGGTTGATCAGAATTATCTCAGTGGATGTGATCTGCTCCCCGCCACTGAGGGTGGGGTTGTCTTATCTGCACTTTGTTTTTCCATTGTGCGTGTCTGCTCCACAATTGTCTCCCAGGGTTTTCTCTGACCCTGGGGTGACGGCAAGTTAAATTCAGTCCCCTGATTTGGGATTGTTCCTGGTTCTTAGGCCCTTAACAGGGTGGCTCAGTTTTAGGATGGTGCCCAGTCACTGCCTGCTGAATCAGAGTCACAAAACGAATTTCTCTTTTACTTCAGCGCACATTTCCACTGAAGCATCACTATATCATCAAAATCCACCACTGGATTTGAGGCTTGTGAGCCCCACCCCGACTCTGGATGCTTGCCAAGTCTCTTGACCAGGGCTGCCTGGCTTTCCTTTTGAATGAGGCTTTTGTATGTTGCCATATACCGCCCCCCATCCTATCCCCATCCTTCACCCCGCTGGAACCATGTTTATCTTGGTGTCTCCCTTTTTATGTGTCTCTGCCCTCCTCTCTGGACTTACTCAGTATATTATAATGACCTGTGAGAACTTTAAGGCTCTTCCTCTCTCCACAACAGAATCTCCTTTTTTTTAAGTTTGATTCTTTGACAGCTTCCAGGCTGCCGTTTTACCTGGAAGTCTGGGTCTAACCTCTTTGAGCTCACTGTGTTTCTTGTATTCTGGTGCAGATACTATGATGATAAGAGGTTTAGATAGGTTCTAGCCACAAAGAGTGGGCATTTTACATTTCTCCCCAAGGATGGTCTTCAGGGCGGCATAGTTAGATATAAGACACTGCCTTTCCCAATTGTCAATTCTTTTCAATTGTCCAGAAGGACATTTGTGGCCCTCAGCTAAGTAAGAAGCACATTTTTACTGAAATATTTCCATACTTAAAGTAGTTTAATGATGACTTATTTAAAAGTTAGCAGAAGTTGTAACATATCTGTGGAATATTTTAAAGAATTTAAATAGGATGTAATGATTTCTAATTAAGATTCAGGGACTGCTTGGTTTCTGAAATTTTTTCATCTTAGTTTCAGTGATTTAGTTTATGTTTAGCCCATTTCAGATTTTTCTTTCCCTCTCCTTCCCTTATCCCATATATATCTTTGTATTATATATATGTTCGAAGTATATGTTGGTGCATGTGTCTCTGTGTGTGAGTGTGTGTGTGTGCGTGTGTGTGTGTGTGTGTGGGTGTGTTTGGGTGAATGAGTGTGTGTGTGTGTTTGTGTGAGTATGTGTGTTGGTGTGAGTGTGTGTGTTTGTGTATGTGTTTGAGTGAGTGTATATGTGTTGGTGTGAGTGTGTGTGTGTTTGTGTGAGTGTGTGTGTTTGTGTGTGTGTATATTTCGGTGAGTGTATGTGTGTGTGTTTGTGTGTTTGGGTGAGTGTATGTATGTGTGTTTGTGTGTTTGGGTGAGTGTATGTGTGTGTGTTTGTGTGTTTGGGTGAGTGTGTGTGTTTGTGTGTGTTTGGGTGAGTGTGTGTGAGTGTTTGTGTGAGTATGTGTGTGTTTGTGTGAGTTTATGTGTTTGGGTGAGTGTGTGTGTTTGTGTGTGTTTTTTGGGTGAGTGTTTATGTGTTTGGGTAAGTGTGTGTGTTTGTGTGTGTGTATATTTCGGTGAGTGTATGTGTGTGTGTTTGTGTGTTTGGGTTTGTATGTGTGTGTGTTTGTGTGAGTGTGTGTGTGATTGTGTGTATGTGTGTGTGAGTGTGTGTGTTTGTGTGTGTTTGGGTGAGTGTGTGTGAGTGTTTGTGTGTGTTTGGGTGAGTATGTGTGTGTTTGTGTGAGTTTATGTGTTTGGGTGAGTGTGTGTGTTTGTGTGTGTATGTGTGTGTGTTTGTGTATGTGTGTGTGTTTGTGTGTGGTTTTTGGGTGAGTGTTTATGTGTTTGGGTAAGTGTGTGTTTGTGTGTGTTTGTGTGAGTGTGTGTGTGTTTGTGTGAGTATGTGTGTGTTTGTGTGAGTATGTGTGTGTTTGTGTGTGCTTGGGTGAGTGTGTGTGTTTGGGTGAGTATGTGTGTGTGTGTGTGTGTGTGTGTTTGTTTGAGGTCAGAGTAGGTAGGTGTTGGGGTCTCCTCTATCATGTCTCTCCTTGAGCTGGGAACTCAGTTGTTTTGTTTTTTGTTTTTTTTTTGGCTAGGCTGGTAGCCAGCATACCCAACAATTCTCATATTTCTGTCCCCCAAAGTGTTGGGATTACAGATGAATATAAGACCACACCTGGCTTGTTAAATGAGTTTGGGGGATGTGAACTCAGGTCCTCAAGTTTGTATTACAAGTACCCTGATCTCTAAGCCATGATCTCGACAGGCTTTACCCTAGATTTTCAGGGTCACTCCTGACATGCAGATTGAATGATGAATTGCTGTTGGGTATTTCAGCATGTTAATTGTATCCTTTGTCTTGACTCAATAGATGACAGTTGCATCCCTCATCCCTGTTGTAGCAGTCTACGAAAAGGAGTTGAATTATGAATGGGCAGGGATCTGGTTCACTATGCCATGTAAAGGGAGACCTGTAATATCCCCAGGCAATGGGGTCTGAAGTAATCTGGTTGGTGAGCATAGGATAGCGCTGGGAGGAGGCATGGAAGCTCTGACTCCTGTCTCTGCTAGCCTTGCACTACCCTTTGGCTATTCCCAGGCTATGTGTCTTATGTGTCAGTAACATTGAGTGAAGCATTTCTCTAGCATCTGTGAGTTGTTCTAGTAAATTATAGAAACCAGGGGGGAGGGTGGGTATTGAGAACCTTGGACTCCTTAGTTACACAGAAGTGTCGAAGTCCCCTGCTTGAAGCTGGTATCTGGAGTGGATGGCATCTTAACTTGGAGTCAGATGGTTACTCTGGGCAATTAGTGTCAGGACTGAACTGAACTGGTCACCTGGTTGGTGTTGGAGAAATGATGTTGGAAAAGGCTCTGCACGTTTAGTGTTAGGAGTCGAAGAAGAAAAAAACAACCACAAATGTTAAGTTTATAGCTCAGTAAGTGATCACAAATTGAACACATGCCTATAACCTTTCAGGCCAAGGAATAGAATAACAACAGTGACCCAGAACTCCCTGTGCCTCTAGGGAGTCACCCACCCTCCTTCTCCCACAGGCAACTGCTATTTTGACTCCTAACACCATTTGTTAGTTTTCCTTCATTTTGAGCTTTATAGGCCTCTGATGCTATGGCTCTGAAATGGTACTTTAATGGTGAGTTATGCCCTGTGGGGAACAGCTTGTTGCATTTGTGAGATAAAGAGACAGAATCCCGTCTTTTCCCCTGTATGCAATCCTAGCCCCAGAAGTCTGCATGGTCTTAGTACTAAAGTGCCAGCTGTGCACCAAGAGACTTAGCATTAGGCAAACAGCACTTATAAATTAAAACTTGCTTTTAATTAATGAGCCAGACTATAATTTATGAGTGATTATTGACTCAATAAAGTTAATTACAGCCCTGCATATATGACCAAAGCTATGCTATTAATCAAATCCACCCGACCTTTTCTGCATAACCCATGGTAAGAATGTAAAATCAGTTCACAGTGATTGCATTTGGGAGGCAGAATAGCAGTTCTAAGCAACAATGCTGGAGCTAGACTATAACCCTGAGAGTTCTTAGTCTAGCTGTTTATTGTTCCTGAGACTCAATTTTCTCATCTGTAAAATGGAGCCAAGAAAATTTATAAAGACTAAATGAGTTAGTTAATATAAAATACTTGAATAAACATGTTTGCTACTATCACTAGAACTCAGAATCCCTGTCTTAGGAAGAAAACCACGAGGCCTAATGCACACATACAGGAGCACATACTTACCACACAGCTAAAATTGGGGATCGTTGCGTGTTTGTAAGAATAGGGATACAGCAACATCTGAGCATAGGCGTGAAAAGACAGGTATGCCCTAATGTGCTTTCTGTGTTTTCGAAGGAAGTTAGCTACAGCCTTCACTTCTGGCTCAGATTCTGGGAAAGGACCACAGTAGGTATCATCACAAGGGTGTGCAGAGGCTCCTTCATCTGCAGGTCAGACAAGGAAATGGGATGAGTGTTCAGGCAGGGAAGAGGCCAGAAAAACAAACAAGCATGGTTAAACTGGGTCTTTTCTCATTTCTTTAAAAAATTGATATTATTGAATAAGTAATCCAATTTCTCATTTATAGAAATTAATAGTGACAATTCTGAGCAGATAGAAGCCTATGTACTGTAGGAGGACCTGAGTGGGTGCTGGCGCTAGTTGTGTAAAGCTTCGAGGGACACTTTGAATGAACATCTCTCTTACTTCTATTGGGGAAACAATTCTGTGTATTCCCTACAGAAGGCTCTCATTTATATGCTCCACAACACCTGCACTCTCTTGTTCATAACAATGAACAGACATGTAATTAGTGCTCAATATTTACTCACTTACCATTCAGCCAGTGTTCACACTGTTCCCGAAGCCTGGGCTACAATGGAAACAACACAGAAAAAAGTCTGTGTTCTATTAGAACTCACACTCTGTCAGGATGCTCTGTTAACTCTTACCTCTTGCTGGCTGGATCCCTAGCAGCTTGAACAGTGAGAACTGTTCTACAAACGTTTATTGATGAACTCAGTGTGAAATCAAAAGAAAAGGGCAGATGTTTGAAAAAGTGTCTGATAATATGCAAATATTGATAGATTATGAAGATAGGACAGAACACAGGTCTACCCAAAAACTATTACATTTATAGATCAGAGAAGTCCACACTGATTTATAAAGACCCAGGGTACTTCTTATCTTGGGGATCCACTTGTGTCAAGAAAAAAATCCTTTAAATTAAATTTTATTTATTTTTCCTTTGAGACAGGGTCTTATGCGACTCAGGCTGGTGTTAAACTCCTAACTTTCCTCCCTCAGCCTCCTTAGGTACCAGGATTACAGGTGTGAGCTACCATGCTTGGCTCAAAATTTAATTTCTTAACATATTTTTCAATAACCATTTTGTATAGATTTATTAAGAAGGCTATACACAACTAAGAAGTACTATAATAACCACAAAACTTTGTTGTTCTAAGAAATTTTGGTTATAATCATATTTTGTGTGTTTATTTTATATTGTTGGCCATTGTCACTACCCTACTTATAGAAAACAATACTAGCCTCTTAACTCATTGCTTAACGCATTGCTTAACTCAGGGCTTAACTCATGGCTTAACTGTGTAGGAAGTTGAATGAATACAGTTGAACCTATTAGTGAGATGGTTTGAGTACTCACAGAAGGCAACAGAAAGGGATAAAAGGCTGGAAAAATGAGTCAGAAATAAAAGAAAGTGAGAAGTAGAATGAATATCAATGTGATTAATAGGGAACCTAGAAGGACAGAAAAAATATAACATTTGAAGACCTGGTAATTAAAATTTCTCTACAATGAAGGAAAAACAAATAGACATTACTCACCAAACAGAAGACATAAGAGGGAAAATTACAGCACTTGGACACAGTAATGTGTAAAGAAAGAAAGTAATTCCAGAGAAAAAGATGGGCTGTTTAGAAAGAACAAGAGTCAAATTAACATTTGACTTTTTAAATATCCATTTTTATTTTTTTCTGTGTCTTTATGAGCACATGTGCAAGTGTGTGTGTGTGTGTGTGTACCAAGTTAGTTCATGCCTGGTACCTGAGAAGGACACAAAGGGTATCAAATCCCCTTCATTGCTGTGAGCAACTGTGTGGGTGCTGGGAACTGAACTTGGGTCCTCTGTTGTAAAGTGCTCTTAAGCACTGAGCCATCTCCCCAGCCTTGACATTTGAGATTTAACAGTAGCATTGGAAGTCTTATAACAATAATGTCCATTTTTTTCTTATTTTTCTTCTTCTTCTTTTTTTTTTTTTGTATTTTTGAGACAAAGTTTCTCTGTGTAGCCCTGGCTGTCCTGAAACTCACTCTGTAGACCAGGCTGGCCTCGAACTCAGAAATCCGCCTGCCTCTGCCTCCCAACTGCGGTGCGCTAACACAGCCCGGCTTTATTTTCTTATTTATTTAGTGCTTGCATCAGATCCAGAGCTTTGTAAGTATGTCACCCTGAGCTATGTCCCTAGCCTTGTTTTTGGACAGGGTTCTACCATATAATCCAGATTG
>NW_022196896.1:39536643-39550518 GCF_008632895.1 Mastomys coucha
GCCCTGGCTGTCCTGGAACTCACTCTGTAGACCAGGCTGGCCTCGAACTTAGAAATCCACCTGCCTCTCAGATTGTTTTTAAAACCTTGATCCTCCTGCCTCTTCCCTAAGGACTGTACGAACTCATTTGGTTTCAAAGTTCTTTTTCTTTTTAAAAGAAATTTGAATCTTGACTTTTTCTTTCAATCTAGCTGAACTGTACTCTGATACACTTTGAAAAATTTCTGGAGGAAATGTTTTAACAAAATGATACAGTAAAAGTTATTTTTAAAAAGTGTACAATTCAGTTGTTTTAAAGGTAATTATAGAGCTGCATAAGCAGCATTATCTAATTCTAGAAGGTTTCACATTATTCTAGAAGGTGTTACTTCATTAATGTGTGTAGCTAATATATATTAGTTAAAAATTTAAAAAATTCACATATAAAATAAGTAAATTTTCTAAAACATTCCAGGAAATGCAAACTGGTGAAATGCGGAACGTGGGGATCAGGAGGTATAAGAGTATGCCAAAATCTTGTACCTTCCCCAGTTTTTCTATTAGCATGTATTATACATAATAATGGATTTTATTCTGATATTTCCTTCTATGATATACTTTGATTCTATTGGTCCTCAAGTACCTCCCTTGTCTCCCTCTCACTCATGTTGATCCTGTTTGACTTCTCAGCTCCAACTTAGTTCCCTTCTACTTCTTTGCTTGCTTGCTTTCTTTTTTCTTTCCTTCTTTTGTGTGTGTGAACCAATACGTTTAATTAAAGTTACATGCAGGAGCACGGACAACTTATGAGCCACTGAAAAACATGCTTCTGCCTCCCCGACTTAGTGGTTACTAACTGCCCAGACTGACCATCAACTTCAGGGATGGCTATGGCTCGGTGAGGCCCCTCTCCCTAGCTACCATTAACTGCCAATGCTGTCTTACCCCTGATACTCCTTGAAACAGTTAAGAGGTCTAGTGAGCCTCCTCCATCCATTCCCATGAAGAATGTTCTCTCTCTCTTTCTCTCTTTCTTTCTCTGAAAGGAGATAATATAGATGCTGATTAAATTTAGAAAAACCCAAGAGTGTATGTGTGTGTGTGTTGGGGGGGGGGGGCGGGTTGGGAATAACAGGAAAAACAGAACACAAATTGACAATTAACAGGAGTCACTGTGAAATGTCTATCAGAAAGTATTGAAGGAGAAAAAGCAAACAGTGGAGAACAGGACAGGAATAAGATTGCAGAAAGAAGTCTTAGGGTAGCATTGACTACAAGGATGTTTTTCTGTAGCGCCACTTGTAGCGGCCAGCAGCTACACAAATCAGGTTCCGGAAAGAGAGGCAGGGGCCTGGGGGAAAAGAGGGGAATCGGACTGCGAGAGAAATAACCAGACCAAGTCAAAGGTTCCGATCAAGGTCCAATGTGTATTTCAGAATCTGAGAATATATAGGCAGGGAAACCCATCCCCCAGTAAGCCAGGATCTTGTGGCCTAATTAGCATCTTGTTGTATCTGGAAGGCAGGTGAAGCAGCTCAGCAGGGCGTGGCTCCCAGCAGGAACTTCGGGAGAGACAGAGAAGCAGCAGGACAAAAGGGCTTTCTTTATCTCAGGAACTCCACCCTAAGCAGGCTAGCTACTCTGTGGCAAGCACAAGGTCGGGTTCAGCCCTCTTGAGGCTGAGGGAGGTCACAGTTCCTCCCTTTTTATTTATTAAAAATTAGCTGGACTGGGGCATAGATATACTTATGTCCCATAGTCCTGCCTGGGAATTATGGTGGCTGGTGGCCCGGTCTGTCTTAGGACTGGATCTACTGGTTTTGACTCATGCTAATTATGTTATCCAAAAAACTGTTTGCAGTGTCCTGCTGTTGGTTTTTCACTGGTCAATAAAGTTACTGGCGGTCAGTCGCGGGGCAGGGAGATTGAGGTGGGACTTCTAGAATTCCGGGGATGGGACCAAAGAAGGAGGAAGAGAGGATTCCACCTTGACCAGGGTGTAGGATTCAGGCCACTGTACAGGAGGGAGAGACAGCCAACATGTAGGTTCAAGGGGAAAGCGGCCCCAGGAGGGCTGCCCAGCAGGATCTAGGGCAAAGTTAAAATATAAATTCAGTAAGTATTAACTCAGGAATATCAGAGGGGAGTGTGTGTTAGCCACATGGAGTTAGGAAGTAGCCCAGCCATTGAGCTGTTTTAAGTATTTAAAATATAAAGCTGTGTATATGTGTCTTTGGGAATCCAGAACATTGGGGGCAGTGGCCAGAAGCACTGGAAATATAGAGCGGATTAATATAATAACGCTTCATTTTCTATAAAAAATTAACCCCAGCAATATCATTTCTACACAATTAAGTTGTAGTAGAGACAGCAGGTATCTACCTTAAGTATTGCAGCAGCTTCCTGCTTTCTAGGCTACAATGCTACAAGTTGGTTGGCTTAAAGCAATCGAAACGATACTGTTGCTGTCCTTGAGACTAGCAGTGTAAAATCAAGATATCAACAGAGCTGCCATCTCCTTGGATGTTCTAGGAAAGTCCTTCCTTGCCATCTCCAGCTCTTCCCTGCTCCTGACATACTTGATTTGTAACTTGTGTTACTTCAGTTTCTGCCTCCTCCTTTTAATGGTCTTTATTATGGTTTGAATATAAAATGTCTCCAGTAGACTCATATGTTGATCGTTTAGTCCTGAGTTGTTGGTACTATTTTGGGAGGCTATGGGAATTTTAGGAAGAATTAGATCCTTGGGGTGTGTTGTCTCACTTTTCTCCCTCACCTCTGCTCCGTGTGAAGAATGGATATGCTTCTTTACCATATACTCCTGGCCTAAGTGCACAGGGACAAGGGACCATGAACTTAAAGCCTCTGAAATCAAAAACAAAAATAAATCCTTAAGTTGTTTATGGCACTGTGTTAAGGCATCGTGTCACAGCACTGAGAAAGTCTTTCTGTGTGGTTCTGTGTGTCCTTTCCTCTCATCAGGTTTAGAGCTCACTCTTGCATACAATTCCTCATCTCACCAAGTTATTTCTACAAATACCCAATTCCAAACATGTTTCTGTAGAGGTATTCCAGGTTCACATGAATTTTCCAAGAGCATGTCATACTTCTGCAAAATGTCACAGCAGGAAGAGCAGGTGGCAGTGAAGTTTATTCATGGTGGGGGAAGGGGTGGAAGAAAAGAGGGGGAGATAGAGGGAAGGAGGGGAGAGGGCTGAAGACACAAGCACCCAATGCAGGCACACTAGCTAGAGACAAGATACCTTCAAAGATCTGTCTCCAGTGACTAGCTTCCTCCAGGTAGGTGCTATGTTCTAAACTTCCCATTACTTCTCCAAAACTAGGTCTTTTGTAAAACACATCCCTAGAGACATTGCTCAAGAAGAGGATACTGGAATAAACTAGATCAAAACCAACTTCAAAAACATAATACTGTACTTTTATTTTTATCATTATTTATTATGAGACTACTTCATAAAATGAGATATTATGAATATTATCAAACAAACCCTCACTATAATGTTTTAAAGAAGACCTTAAGTATCTGCAGTCAAGAAAGCTAGACCATGTTTATAAGCATGATGACACCTTTATAAAAGATGCCAGTTTCTGCCCACAAAATTCCAACAAAAATAAACTCTAATGTAAAAGCATTTTTATTACTTTAGTTTTTTAAGAATAAAATTTATTGAGATATAACTTACATGATGTTAGCCAACATTACAGCCAAGATAAAGGACAAAGAATAGCCATTCTTCTCTCCCTCCCTCCCTCCTTCCCTCAATTCTTTGATCCCTCCCTCTCTCCCTCCTCTTCTTCCTCCTTTTCCTTCTTCTTCCTTCCCCTCCTCTCTCTCCAGGACTGAGAATTGAACCCAGAGCTCAGAGGCTCATACATGGTAGGTAGGTGCTATGCTGCTGAGCCCCAAACCCTTAACTTTTTTTGTTGTTGTTTGTTTTTTGAGAAAGCATCCTGTTACTCAGGTTAGCCTTGAACTTAAGGAGGCAAGCCTGAACTCTTGATAACACCCATCCACCTCACACTTCCAAGTAGTTGGAATTATAGGGCTGTACCACCAGGCCTCAGCTTTCTTCTCTAAATGAGTAAAATTTTTTTCTGCTCTATTCTTTTGACTTTGGACATAGCTTTAGCATAAGGGTTGTAAACTCTTAATCTGTCTGAGTAAAGTTTCATTATACTACCTTTGGGTAGATGTTATATGATATGTTTATATGATGAAGTTCTCCTAAAAGGGCTTTATTCAAATTGGCTTATAAATAATGGAATACTGTCACAAAATTAGCTGAAAATCCTTTTAGTTCATCAGACTTAAAAACTTGACACGTAAGTTAATTTTAATTTGCTGGCAAACTAAAATAGAAATCTTTCTCTCACTGTTAACTTATATTTTACCCATGTCTACATTTATATTTGCTAGATGTTTAAGATGCAATACCTGTTACTTTCTCAGTTTCAAATATCACTTCCTGATTCATCACTAAATAAAGTTATTTTTTTAATGAAGAAATAATTTTGTCTAAGTCCAGGAATTTGAAAGGATCATTTTAAATTAAAAATTTAAAGAATAAAACAGGGTAAAAAAATAGTTCAGTGTAGCAGGTGAGATGGATCAGTGGTTAGAGGCATGTGTACATAGACTTGATAATCTAACTCTAATTAAAAAATATAGTTTTAGAGGCTGGAGACATGGCTCAGTTGTAAAGAATACTGGCTGCTCTTCCAAAGGAACCAATTCAATTCCCAGTACCACAAAGGGGTTACAACCATCTGTAACTTTTAATTCCAGGGGCCTGAGGCCGTATTCTGTTGTCTGAAGGCACCAGGCATGTATATGGTGCATAGACATACATGCAGGTAAAATACCCATATACATAACATAAAATTTAAAAGTAAGTAAAACAGTTTAAAAATTTTTCCTTATCCTTTCTTTCTTTATTTCTTCTTTTCTTTCTTTCTTTCTTTCTTTCTTTCTTTCTTTCTTTCTTTCTTTCCTTCTCTCTTCCTCTCTTTCTCTCTTTCATTCTTTTTTTAAAGGCTAGTTCTAATTTTCTAGCCTAGGGTGGCCTCAAACTCATTGTAATCCTCCAGTCTCAACCAGACACAAACAATCAAAACCAGCATGAAACTTATTTCAATTGATACATAAGTGCATGTATTTACACAGTCCAGTATAATAATTTGATACATGTATTCAATGTGCAGTAATCAAATTATAGTAATTACCATTTCTAGTTCAAGCATTTCTCATTGTTTTGTGTTAGTAAACTAGAAACTCCCATTTTACAATTCTTTACAAAATATACAATAAGTTGTGATAAGCTATACTTATTCTACTGTGCTATATAACAGTAAAACCATTTTCCCCTACTGGACATATTTTGGTGTGAGCCTCCTTCAGCTGAGGGCTGATTCTTCAGACCCCGCCGTGCCACAGATAGCCACTCCTCTCTGCCCACCTCCTGCTAATTGCCACGCCTCTCTCCAAATTCCAGTTACCCCGGAAGTCCTGTCTCCAGAGACTGAAGAAGAAGTTGCTGATGAACTTGGGGGAGGGGTTTTGCCTTACCTATGCTAGCTGTTTGCTTGTAACAACGTGAATTGAGTGAAAGATGGCAGACTTAAACACACCACATGTCGTCTAATTTTTACAAAGCCTTCCTGTGGTTCTGGTACCTCAAAATTATGTTTCAGGACCTTGAGCCCATTCCAGAAAACCCATTCATACATGTGGCTGCTGGGCGGCTACATTTTGGCACTCAATATCCAACTTCATTGCCCCACTCTTTCTAGTGTCTAGTAATCACAACTTAATTCATTTTTTGAGATCAATATTTTTAGTTTCACATATGAGTGAGAACATGCGGTGTTTTTTCTGCATCTGGTCTATTTTAGTAATGTACCAACATTCAGAACATCACTGCAATTTTTCATACTATCTAGGAAAAGCTTAGAGAAGTAGAGGACAGGAGCTTATCTCAGCAGGCATTACAACAACCTGTGTAGGTATGTTAATAAAAATGATACTGAATATCAGCATAGACCTGAACAGACTACTACACTAATGAGGCAGAATATATAGGAATTTGGGACCCGCGTAGAGAGCAGCATTGGAAATCACTATGGGAATGGTTGCCTGGTAAAAGATGTTGAGAAAGCTAGCTCATTATATAAAGCAAACTGTTGGATCCTCACCGCATAAAAAAATAAAAGTAAAATTTCTCCTTTAATAATGTAGATATGAAAAAATGAAAATAAAGCAAGACTCAATCATAAGGATGCAGTTACTGTTAGCCGGGTGTTTTCTCTAGCCCCTTCCTCCATCCTTCTGCATGGGCTTACTGAATGTGGACATGGTTTTGAGGGTGTTCCTGAGCACCTATGTTTTGTTGATGAAGATTACATGTGCATGGTGAGGGGTGGGAGAAGTAGCTTTGAATATTATCTGATGGTCCAGAGATTTGACTCAGCAAGTAAAAGACATGTGTATATATAATATATATTACATGTATATTACACATATATATTACATATAGTGTGTATATATAATATATATTACACATATATATAATATATATTACACATATATATTATATACAGTGTGTGTATAATTAAGATGGCAGATGAATGAAGTTTGGAAAAAATATTGTGAAGAATAGAAGAAAATTTTCTGAGAGAAATTATAGATGGTAGAAAATAGCTTTACCAGATTCTCTTTAAATTTCCTTTAAAAGTATATCTTAGGTTTGAAGGTAGGGAGAAGTAATTATCTTGTGAGGATGTTTAGGATAGCTTTCATAGAGGAGACACTGTCTCTTGGAAGAGAAACTCTAAAAGGACAGATTCGAGGTAGAGGATTGTTTTAGATAGTAAAATAAATCAATAATGGTATAAACGCTAGACACATCTAGTATAAATGTGAGTCAGGTAGGGGCTAGTGAGATGGCTTAGCAGTTAAGAGCACTGGTTGCTCTTCCAGAGGTTCTGAGTTCAATTCCTAGCAACCACATGGTGGTTCATGACCATTTATAAAGGAATCTGATACTCTCTTCTGGCATGCAGGTGTACATGCAGACAGAGCAGTCAGACATAAAAAGAATACATAAATAAATAAAAAAATATGAGTCAGGTAATATTGATGGACAAGCTTACCAGTGGTAATAAGGCCTAGTTCACAGAACACCTACATGCCTGCAAAAGAGCCTGTCATACCCTGTTACATCTCCTCTTCACTTCAGTCATCCATCGGACTCCTGGCAGCCTCTGCTTGGGGGCTAACACCTGGGAGCTAAGACAGATGCTCTCTGTTGACTGTCTTTGAATAAGTCGCCTGACCACACCCACCACCTGAGTACACCAGCCTGCCAGCCTCCTGAAGATCTTCTGAACCTGGGGACTTTGGCACCTGAACTTTCTTTGTAGTGTAATTTAGAGACTTGTTTTCAGTTTCTCCTGTGACTATAAAAACCCTGGTTTATTCTCAGTAAAGTGGAGCCCTGATTGGGATGAAACTTGGCTTCATGTTTTCTTTTTGCATTTCAAACCCTCTATTTCAGGTCCTTTATTCCCTCCTGGCTGAGGTGAACCCCGTTTGTGAAACTGCAGGCAGTTTCAATACCCTACAGCTAGCAAAGAGCTTCAGAGGCCAAAATGCACCATCCTTTTAAAATAAAGGTAAGATGTAGGGAAGCCAACTTAGGTGCTATAACAGTGTCCAGGTGTTATTACTTTTAAATGGAAATAAGACACAAATTATGATACTAAAACATGAATGTTTTCTTTTTGACCCCCTAAAACTAGAATTTTTATGTGAATTTTATATATTGCAACCTGTAGTCTCAATATTAAAAACTCCTTTTTTTAAAGACTAGCCATTAGACTAGAATAGCAAATAGGCAGAAAATGAATATTTAGTAGAAAAAAAGAAAACAGGAATTTATATGGATAAAATGGTTAAAATATCTAGGGAGAATGTTCTAAAGAATGATAGCAACTTGCTAGGCTGATAAAAATGCTAATTTCTTAGCAATGCTTTATTTCTATAATATATCAATTGTATAAATTTAAAAATATTAGAAGAATGGGGTTGGAGTGGGGCTCAGTGTTCAGAGTGCTTGCTGCTCTTACAGAGGACCTGAGTTCAGTACCTAGCACCCAGGTAGGGTGGCCCACTACTCCAGCCCCAAGGGATCTGATGCCCTCTTCTGGTCTCTGAGGGTAACACTCTTTCCCTTTCTCATATACACACTGAACTAGTAGAAAGCAAAGTTAAAGACCGACCGAAGAGATTTTAAGAAGGAAAACATTTTAAAATGGGAAATCAGTAAACCAGAAAATGGTAACAAATCTGGTTTTATTTCACTGCTATTGATCTCTTTGGAATTGCCAGGACTGAGGCCTCCAATGAATGGTGTCTAGAGAAGTCATGTTGACTGTGCTGTAACCACAGTCATTGGGTATATTATTTCATTTTATTTATATTTTAGTTAGGGTTTCTATTGATATGATAAAATACATGACAAAAAGCAACTGGGGAAGAAAAAGAGTTCTATTTGGTTTACAGTCCTCAGGTCAACTCTATCAAGGAAAGAAGGCAGAATAGAAACTCAAGCAGGAACATGGAGGCAGGAACAGAAGGTGAAGGCATAGAGCAATACAGCCTTGCTCCACACAGCTGCTCTCTGGTACACAGAAATCTCACATGCCTAGGGGTGGGACTGGCACCCACAGTGATCTGGGTCCTCCTACATCATTCATTAACTAAGAAAACGCTCCATAGTCTTGCCCATGGACCAGTCTGCTGGATTCATTTTCTCAGTTGAGCTTGGTTTTCTTAGATAATTCTAGCTCATGTCAAGTTGATAAAACCATGAGGATAGTTTAAAAAATAAACGAAAAAATTTCATACAAGTATGTGCTGTATGTGCAGTGTATTCTCCTTTTTCTTACACTTCTGCCCCATTTGTCAATCCTTTGTTCCCCTAGACCAGCAGTTCCCAACCTATGGGTCATGACCCCTTTGTGTGTGTGTGGGGGTGCCAAATAACTTTTTTACAGGGAAACAGCATTGGAAAACACAGATATTTACATTACAATTCATAACAATAGCAAAATTACAGTTATGAAGTAGCACTAAGAATAATTTTGTGGCTGGGACCATCACAACACAAGGAACTGTATTAAAGGGTTGCAGCATTAGGAAGGCTGAGACCACTTCCCTAGGCAATTTCATTCTTGTCACTGGGAACAATTCCGTTGTGTGTCTATATGTTGCAGTAATGAATAATCCACTATAACTGGCGTTGGCGTGTGTTCCTTGCTATTCACCCCAATGTTTTCAGTTCCTGAATTGAGGACACATACATGCAGCCTTCTATTTAATATGTTTTAAACAGCTCAATGGTTGAGCCACTCCTAAATGGCCACTCCTCAATGGCCACTCCTAAACTTCTATGTTGCTAACACCTCCCCTTTGATACTCCTGAATTATTACTTACTAAAATATATATTCCATCTTTGCTACCCTAGACCCTTGGGTGGGGGTGGGAGGGTCGTTGAGGCTGCTCTTCCTGGCCCTGACACGACTGGTAAACTCTCTCTTCTGCAGCTCTCATGCCTGGATTTTATTCTTTTCCTGGAATGGTGATTCTCCTTGCTCCCTCTGATTCCTTGTCCCCAAATCCTGAAGTCCCGCCTCTGTTTCCTTGCTCAACCATTGGCTGTCAGCATATTTACCAATTAGAAACAACTGGGGGCAGGGCCCCTCAGTGTCTTACATTCTCATACAATTTTGGGAACCCAAACAACACATGCAAGCAAATCCACAATATCTACACCACATATTCTCCATCTGTTCCTCAGTCGGTGCACACAAAAGTTGGTTCTGAAATTGTGAATAGTAATGAAATAAACATCAGTGTGTGAGTGTCTCTGTGATATACTGACTCAGAGGTCTTTGGGTAAAGGGCTAGGAGTGGTGTAGCTGGTCATAGATGGGCCTATTTCTTTCTTTTTTATTATTTTATTTTGTTTTTATTTATTTAATTTTTTGAGGAACTCCTGCACCTTTGTCAGTATATTCTTTTCCTTAATGACTGGCATTCTGACTGAACTAAATGAAGGCACCATGCAGTTTTGATTGGCTTTTCTCTGATGGCGAGTGAAGTTAAGCACTTTTCTGTTTATTGGCTGTTTGTATATCATCTTTGTAGGCTGTTCATTTCACCATCGAATTTATTGATTGGGTTATTGGATTTCATTAGTTATTGAAGTTCTTTGTATGCTTTAGATATCAATCCTTTATCAGACATTTATTTCAAGACTTTATCCCATTCCTGTAGGCTCTTTGTCTGATTAGTGTCTCTCTGTGCAAAGGCCTCTTAACATCATGAGGTCCTGTTTGTCAGCTGCTGGAATTATTTTCTGAGTAAGGTTCTACTCAGAAAGTCCATGTAATTTTCCTGTTTTTGCCTCTAACGGTTACAGATAATCGTTTTACATTAAGGCCTTCGATGCTTATGGAGTTGACTACTGCACAGAAATTAGGGTGTTTTGTTGTTCTCTGTCCTAGCTCTGTGGGTGATGGCGCTATCTTTTCTCCAAGTAGTGTTTTTGGTGTCTTTTTCCAGCCCATGACCATGGAGGGCTTTTCCCTCATCCAGTGTCTTCCTCAACTAATTTGGTGTTCTAAAGTACAGCGTAGAGGTCTTTCACCTTTTTGCTTAGGTCTGTTCTGAGGAGATTGTGAGTAGATTGCTCTCCTTGCCTTCTTCTCGGCATGTTTGTTACTGATGTCTAGCTACTGATTTTGTATGTTAATTTTGTATCTTGCAACTTGCTGAGTGTTAATAGTTCCAAGAGTTTTCCCGTAGAGGCTTTAGAATCTCTTCGTATAGAATCTGCAAGTGAGGAGGCTGATGTCTTTCTTTCTTCTTCATGTCACTTTTACTTGCTTGTCTTGGCTCCTGCTTCTGTTAAGAGTTCCAGCACAAGGATGGAAATATAGAGAGTGGTGGCTCACACAGTAAACCACATGTCTTGTAAATGCAAGGACTGATTTGATCTCCAGAAACAGTTTAGAAATGCCTGGTTTTCTGGTGCTCACAGAGGTGCTCAAGAAGAGGGAGGCAGAGATAGGAGGATTTCTGGGGCTGGTTGGACAGCCAAGCTAGTCTAATTGATGAGTGTCAGGCCAATGAAGAGAACTTGCTTCAAAATAGGTGGTGGCCTTCCTGGGGATAGGACCCAAGGTTGTCTTCTGGCCTCCACATGTACATACACATGAACATGTACTTCGCACACATGGGAACACACACATCTACATATATAAAAAAAGAATTTTAGCACTATGTTGAATAAAAGCGAAGGAAGTGTATGCCCTTGTCTTGTTCTTGATTTTTGTGGCAAACCCATGTTTGCCATGGGTTTGTTGTATGCAACCTTCACTATGTTGAGCTGTTTCTTCTCTTGCTAGTTCAGCACAGCTTTTACTATGAAGGGGCACTGGACTCTATGAAAGATCTTTTCTGTAGCTATTGATACAATCATGTGATTTTGGTCTTTAAAATTTTTCTTAAGAAAAAAAAGTTTTGAGACAGAGTCTTAATCTCTAACCCAAGACAGCCTGGAACTCACTGTGCAGCCCTGGTTCCTTCCAAATACTGCAGCTCTCTTGCCTTCACCTCCCAACATTTCAGATTTTAGATATGTACTATCAGGGCTGGTTTATATTTTCATTCTCAATGTATGTTTTTCTTTTAAAGTATAGTATGTTATGACTCTGCATTTAATCTCAACACAAAAAAGCACAGAAATTATTTTTTATTTGTATCACAAACTCAATTTACCCAAAATTAGCCTGTTAGTAACAAAGTGATATTATCAATATGGTTTACCAACACACACACACACACACACACACACACACACACATATATATATTTATACATATATGTATTTATACACCCATGCATATATCCATGTTTATATATATGGATACAATTATGTGTAATCATACACCACATGCACACACATACATACACACACATACATATATATCAATCTATAATTATCTTCATGTGGGGACTTTTGACTTTTTCTTCAGTAATATTTTATTTTATCCCTTATATAGCAACTTGCATTCATCCTTTGAATTTCATCCATTATACTTAGGACATGATTTAGTCCTCTGCTGGAAACTGAACTTATTTTTCTTCCCTTTTCTATCCTCACTCTGAGGAGCAATACTGCAATAAGACGGGGCATCAAGGTTGTTTGATGTAAACAACACTGCAGTCACTATCAAATTACAGTCCTTACATCTGAATAAGACTAATTCTGAGATGGGGATAAATTCACAGAAGTAGGACGCTAGTGTAAAGGATAAATTCACACAATTCAAATTTTAAATTAAAAGTTCACACATAGTTTTAATTAAAAATTTCTAATTTTTTTGGTCAGGCTGCTTACTAAAATTGTTACTATTTATACTTATCGAAATAAGGGCACCATTTCTCCTTAATCCTTACCAGCAATCATCTACATGTATGTATATGGCCTTACTACAAATATGCTCGTATTCACGTTTATTTTATTTTAGATAGAGTTTCTTTCTGAATTGCTTAATCATGTCCTTCATGAATGGATTTCTTGGGATGCTTATCTTTTTCTATTAAAAAAGATTTATTTTTAAGTGTGTGTGTGTGTGTGTGTGTGTGTGTGTGTGTGTGTGTGTGTTGGAGGTATGTATACCCATGTGAATGCAGGTGGAGGCCAGAAGAGGGTGCTAGACCACTTACAGTGGAGTCACAGGCAGTTGTGACCTAGTAATGTGAGTTCTGGGAACTGAGCACACATGGGTCCTCTGCCAGAGCGGCAAGCATTCTTGACCACTTGGTTACCTTTCCAGCCCCCTTTATCTTTCTTTGTATTCATATATGAAAATATTTTGTGCAGACTGTCATCCACTGCATTTTACCACTGACTACAACTTTCCAACTCAATTGTCTTTGATCACTTTTTTTCATTTAGAAGTCTAAAATTTTGTATCATTACTATGTTTCTCCTTCTTAAATGGAGTTTGGGTTTCTTGTCTTGGTTGAGGAAGTTTTCTCTTAGTAAAGATTGTAGGTACTGTCTAAATTTTCTTCTAGACTTTTTCTACTTAAGTTCTTCCATCTAGTCTGCAGGAATTCTGGATTTGTTTTAGGATGCATGTGACATTTTGCTATGATGTCAGCTTTTCTGAATGGTTATATAGTTCTGTGGGCATCACTTACTATGACTGTCCCACTGACTCAAAATAGCACCTTGGGCATCTTTGAATGTACTCTTGAGTTCTCTGTATGTTCTTCAATGTTTTCTATATTATAATCCTAACAATTGAGTAATCTGAGTGTGTATTGTGATATCAGGGATTTTTTTCCATAATTCTACTTACTTTATTGTGCATTTCATTTTCCATATAAATTGTATGATTGGACTACTATTTTGAAAGGCAAAAAACTAAAAACTTCATTAAGAGCTCATAGGGGCTTCCAAGATGCCTCAGTGGGCAAAAAGTTCTTGCTGACAAATGTCATAACTTGACTTTGACCCCTAAATACCATGTGGTAGGAGAGAATTGACTCATGTTAATTTTCTTCTGGCTTCTACAAGTTGACCTGATGATATGCACATACATGCATGCACACACACACACACACACAATGTACACACACACATACACACATACATGGACACTCAAACACACACAGGCACATACATACACACACAAACGCAAACACACACATGCATGCATGCACATTCACTCACACACATACACACATACACTATACATAATGGATTCTTGATACTGAGTCATCCAACCCACGGGCAGTG
>NW_022196896.1:39551122-39563771 GCF_008632895.1 Mastomys coucha
GGGCAGTGATACTGAGTCATCCAACCCACGGGCAGTGATACTGAGTCATCCAACCCACGGGCAGTGATGATACTGAGTCATCCAACCCACGGGCAGTACATGTTGCTCTGTTTTTCATGTTCCTTCATATCATATCACTTTCCCTTCATTGTGTCTTTATTGTGGTAATTATTGTGATGAGAGAGCACTCTTCTTGGACAGTGTAGTCATCCCATCGGCTCATAGCTCATCTCGGAATACTGTGTCTTCTCCTTTGTCTTTATCTTTGTATCTATCAAATGTAACCTGAGGAATTAGTCACTAAGGCTATGTCTTTAAACTTTATTTTGGAGGCTTATAAAAATAAAAATATAGTTGATTGAATATATTTTCATAAGTAATATATAATGCCTCTGCTTCATATTTGAAAAATGAGTAAAGTTCAACTGACACTTCCTTAGGAAATTAAAACGTCTTCTAAATGACTAAATATTGAAAATTACTCAACTAAGGATAAATCACTCACATTGTTCAAACTATCAAAGGAGATGATAATTAAAGAACTCTTTGTAAGCCACTTCTAAATTTCACAGAGGCCAGACACTAATAGTTTTTCAACACAAAAAGGGTGGGAATTGCTGTCTTTTTATATCTGTCTGATATAAAGATGTTTGATACTATAGCAAGATCAGTGCTAATGTTCCCTTGAAGCAAACGGACACAGGTAAAGTCATGGATGTTTATGTACCTTGCTTTGTCCCCACTAGGTGGCTAGTCGCAGCAAAGATACTCCTATTGATCTGAAGTTGTTTGCCTCATCTACAGCATCCTCACTATATCCAGCCAGCACCAGCCTTCTCTGGGTAGGCTTGGGGCTGTATATACACTCTCATAGTAGTGTGGATGGTACAGTACAGATCCAAATGTCATGGGGAGCGACAGAATGTTGAATATAACTTTGTTCTAGAAGTGGCTGTGTCTGGCTGTAGAAAACTGTAAATGTGATAGCACTTGTGGTGATATATGTATATACATATGTATGTATACACACACATACACACACATATATATACATGTGTGCATATATATGTGTGTGTGTGTGTGTGTGTGTGTGTAATCCTCTCCTTTAAGGAGAGCTCATATCTTCAAATATAAGCAGGAAGCATTGAAAACAGGAAGTAGGAGAGACAAACACCTAACCCCAGTGGTATACTTCCTCCAGTAAACTTCCACCTCTCAAAGGTTCCATAATCTCCCGGAACTGCGCTACCAACTGGGGACCAAGAGTTCAAATATCTGAGACTATGGGAGAATTCTCATGCAAACCACCACAGACTTTTGTTAATATTTAGGTTTTTAGATATGATGATATAATTCTAGTTCCTCTCTATAGATGACTGAGGAAGTACATGACTACAAGCATAATTGCATCAACAGCATTTTTTCAAACATGCCTGTGGGTTCAGGAAAATATTATGTCACCTAATATTTCTTTAATAACAAAATCTGAAACCCTGAGCGTTTCCCATATTACAGGGATATTAGCAAGTGTTCACATTTTCAGAAGGATAATATAGCATATAAACTCTGTATACAGGTGAAGAGCCCTAAATCATGTATGTTCATGGCCACCGAGTTCCCCTCCCTCCCAACAAAAGCAGAATTATAGTTTCAGGACTAATCATTGTCCTGTGAAAACAGACAGATTGCATTTCTTCCTACACAGCAGAAAACCTGTGCAGTTGTATTCTAGCGAGCTTTCTTCCAAGGGCATGGTGGAGGGGTTGCTCCTGGAGAAGGGCCATTCTCAGTAGGAAGGCTGAAAGGAAATAGTTTGAATGGGAAGATGTGCAGGACCAGAGTAGGGAGAGGAGGAGGTGTGAAGTATGGTTGAGGGTTCTCTATTGTACCGGGACCCTTGTTACAACAATTTACTCAAACTTGCTTCTAACCTTGCTATGCTTCCATTTTCATTCTTTCTATGGATTTCTTTTCCACTGTTAGTATTTTCAAGGATGGTTTCCCTCTTCAATGAACACGACACCTTCAACTACCACTTTAGCGTTAATATTTTTATTAATCCAGGAGTGTTTCCTTTGCACATGGCATATACCACATCATGTTCTGTCAACACACCAAAAAAGGGCTTCTGCCTTCTAGACTTACATTAAGTGGTATGTGTGTGTGTGTGTGTGTGTGTGTGTGTGTGTGGGCGCGCGCGCGCGCGCGCACGTGCGCATGTGCGTGCAGGCACACATGTGTGTGTTGGGGCAGTGTTATTTAATATGGACTAAGATTATGAGAATTGTATTGTGTGGTCAATAAATTCCATGGAAAAGAGAAAAGCAATGTTTCAGGAATACTGGGAATGCAAATTGTTATTTTCAAGTTGGTGATGAGGGTATTCAGCAACAGTGGCTTCTGAATAGACTTGTAGAGCATGGGAAATCATCCATGGCATCCGGGAAGAGGTTTTTAGCAAGGGGACCATCTAGGAAAAGTCTCCTTGTGGACATGCACCTGCCAGTAGATGGCACTAAATGGGAGAGGTTAGTGTAGAAATAGATGGTGGTAGCCCAGGTCATGTGTCGTCTATAGGCAAATCCTGTGGGCAAGTATGAGAAGCCACTGTGGCATGTTGACTCAGTGACGTCAGCTGACATTTAAAAGGTTTCTCTCTCTCTCTCTTTCTCTCTTATTTTGCATTTGTAGTTGATGTGAGTGGCAGAGTATTTGGAAAGTCAGGGAAGGTGCTATGAGATGGGATAGAAGGATCCTGTAGTAACCAGGGGAGACGTCATTGTGACACGGGCCACTGTTGTAATAATGTAAACAGTTAGAAGTGGTTGGACTGTAGAGCAATTCAAAAGGAAAACAACAACAACAACAAAACCCACAATGGCTTAGATGCAGAGAATAAGAAAATGAAGAATATGAAAATTTACTTTTTTATCATTTTTAGATTTGAGCAACTGGGAGAATGGTTTTGAAAAGTACAGATTTGGCAAAGAGAAGATCAGGTATTCAATGATAAATTTTGGAATTTATTTTAACCGACATCTAACATCATTTCTAGTGGAGATGTCAAACATACATCTGTGTGTGAGTGATGTCTGTATGTGTTTGTGTGGATATAAATACATGGGGTACATGTGAAAGCCAGAGGTCAATGTTGGACAGAGCTCCTTACTGAAGCTACAGCTCACTGATCTGTCTGAGCAATGAGTCCTAGGGACTCTGTCCATTCCTGTGCCCTCAGTGTTACAGGCATGCATCCACTGGGCCTTGTTTTTAAGTGTCTAATAGGGATCCAAACTCAGGCCCTTGACCTTGTGTAGCAGATACTTCACCGACTATGCTATCTCCCCAGTACATTTTGGAGATTATGGGAGAGCTTGGGAGAACTTTTAAGCTAGAAATTTACATTTGGGAGTCATAGGAATATAATAGGAGATAATAGTCTACAGGGATGGATGTAGATATAGAATATAAAAAGGTGTAAAACCAAATTTTGGGTCTTGTAATGTTAAGAGTATAGGGAGAAGGCTTAAGCTGAACAGTCTGCCAGTACCTACTTCAAACCTTACACACATTAGCTAATGTGTCTGTATGTGCTGATACCCAATTAACCATACTCTGTTATAAAACCTAAAGCTCTGCATTAGAACTGCATATATTCACATCACCTTACTTGACTGGGCCTAACATAGTGTTTGATTAATACTGAGCATATAACAAAACGAAAAAGCTTTTTATTTCATTATTCTGACACATGAGCTAAACTGCATAATATTAAGGAGGGGAACACCTTAGCTTAGTGCTGTTTGCCTGAGCAGCACTTTAGCTGCTAGAGTATTCCATAACATTTTATGGTTTATTTTACAGATTGGCAGCTGGCCAATGTTATTTACTGCAGATTAAGTATTGATTCAGCAGCAAAGTAGGATATTACATTCAAGATTATTTTTGCTGGTGTTTATCTTGAATTTTTGCCTTACTCATCTCTTATACCACCCTGCCTTTACAAAATAAAATCAGAATTCAGATGGCTGGCTCTCTAAAGTGGCAATAAATTAAGTCAGGTAGAAATAAGACCACTAAAATAGGCCTAATATTATTTATAGCTCTCTGCAGACGCTATTTAGGCTTTGCTAAAATGTAAAGAAACAGTTCGCACATTTTACTGAATGCTAAGTCCCCTTGAGATTTTATATGGCTCTGCTGGATACACATTATTTGAAGAGCCCTGTCCAGATCTGGCCTCAATTACACAGATTCTGATCTGAAATGCTGACTGCACCATAGAAGATGAAGATGGGAAAAGCTAAAGCACCAGGACACAGCATCTCAGAAAAAACACAAGTACAACGAAGGGGCTCAGGGCACAGTGAGCACAGTTCTCCTAGGAAGAAGCACAGGCACCAGGGCATTGCTTTTAATGTTTTAGGAACTGAGAACGTAAAAGCTATCAGTTTTCCCTTGCTTTGTGGGAACTAATCTTTTGTTTCTGATACAGAGACAGTGTTTGCTTTTGCATCTTTACATACAGAACAATAGCGGAATAAATTAACAGATCTTTGCCATGCAGAGCAAAGGGATTTTAGTCTTGTTAAATAGCACAGCACATGCCTCTGAACAATTGAACTTCTTTAGCTTTGAGTACTGGCATGTGAAACCCTACAGGGACCTCATAAGTTCAGAAGGAAATGTGTGCATATGAGGAAATGGGAGGACCAGATGATACAGGTGCAGTGCAGTCTGAGGGCAAGGGAGCACAAGGAAGGGAAGAGAGCAGGGGTGGAATTAGAATCCAAGGGGAGACTATGATGGCAGAAAAGAGGCGCCATGGATGGAGCACACACACATACTATACATATGTGAATGACAGAGTAGGGGAGTGTTGCTGCTTCTGTGGCCTCTAGTCCCACTGGATGATAAAATCAGGTGGAGGCTGGACATAAGGTAGGAAGATGGAAGAGGGGGGGAAACAGCAATGAGCTGAACTGGGAGACAGGGCTCCAGTTACAACTGGACCACTAAATAGTTCCATTGACCCATTGCAGACTACACTGCCCTGGCTGCGTTGTCCTGCTGGACCTGGGAACCAAATCACATGTTATCCCTGTGGCAGTAGGATAAGGGGTTGATACTGGCAGGCGGATGTCTCATGACAGTTACATGTACTATACGATTATTTTAAACAATTGGCTTAGTTACCATAATGATTACTCTATGCTGTTTATCTGGGTGAATTTTAGAATCACCATGGAAATATACTTTTGGGTGTCTTGTCTTGAGGGGTTTACAGAAAGGTTTAACTGAGGCCAGATGACCTGCCCTGATGTGGTTGTCACCATTCCATGGGCTGGAACCACAGGCTGAATAAAAAACAAAGTAACACGAGCAAAGATTGTACCTGTCTCTGTGTGCAGACGTTGGATACAATGTGACCAGCTGCCTCATGTTTCAGTTATTATGTCTTCCTTGATAAATCTTTCCTTCCTGAAGGTGTGGGTTTTGGTTTCAGATATATTGTTATAACAATAAGAAAATTCACTTATGCTGTTTATCTTGAGAATGTGTAAGTTGTTCTAACACATGCCTGTGAAAGGGGAAAGGAGAAGCTGAGACAAGTGTATTTTGGGATTGACTACAGGAATACACCCTCATCACTATTTTTTATAGCTTTGATTGTTCATCATTAGGCTAATAGGATGGGTTCCAGTTTTGGTAAAAAAGGTTCTAAGAATTTTTTATATTTGTGGATATTTGTAAATTTTGTTTTTAATGATTTTAAGATGAACTCTGTTGAATTCTGTCTTAGAGATAGCTTCCAAGGATGGTTTCCACCCTAAACCTTAGTTTTCAAGCAAAGTTTAATTTTTCTTAGATCATCTTTGTTCCCCACCCAAAATCTTCTAAATTTCAGATCTGCTTCTCTCTATGTATGACATCTTATCACCTGACACCTACCACTATCCTTTGAACTAAAAAAAAAACTACAGAGCTGTTAGTACTATGGTCTTAATTTCCATTCATCTCCCTATCCTAGTTAATAACCTCTTAGCTAAATATCTCTCTTAAGGTCTTTTAATTTCAGACTACTCTTCAATCCGTATCCTTGAAGTCTTGAGTTACATTTACATTTACTCTTGCCATGTTATGCTTAACATTTTTCAGTGGCTTGGTGCAACTTTCAGAGTAAAGGGGCTAGGTTTCTTCTAGATCCATTATTATAAGCTTAAATAGTGAGTCCTCAAAGACTGTCAGGTCCTAACTGGCAGAACCTATATATGTGAGTTGATATGGAAAAGATACTTTATAACCATTCTAAATTAAGGATTCTTTTAATTTAGGGAGATTATCTGAGAGTATCTGGACATGCCCTAAGTGTGATCCCAAGAATCTGTGTAAGAGGGAGAAAGCCAAGTAGGGGAGGTACAATCAAAGAAAGAGCACGCTGTACTAGGCGCCTGGCTGTAAATGTGGAGGAAGAAGCCACAGGGCCAACAGTATATATAGGGAAGCTGGAAAAGGAAGGAATTTCTCTCCTCTGGTGTTGGTGTGTGTTGCCTTGTTACACCATCAGACCAGTGAAATCCACTTTTACCTTCCCAAACTGTAAGGAAAGGTTGTCGTGTTATTTCATGCCATAGGTTGGTTCTAACATGATGGGATATTGATATACTCTGTAACCATTCTTCATTTATCCCCATGTGACAATTATCAATCACACATTATATAATGTGGCATTTATTACACATCATATAACTGCCTTTTCACTGCCAATCCTCTCAATAGAAGGAATTATGGCTTCTCATTTTCTGTGCCTCATGTTTCTGTTTCCTATGTCCCATGTGCTGCCCTTACCACATTTACTAAATAAGTAAATGCTTTTATTTATGGGATTCAGGGTAAAGGATCATTCTCCTAAATTCTTGACACACCCTTCACCCCTCTCTCTTTTCTATGTACATTCTTTGTTTTTTTTTTCCATCTAAACTTCTTAAATAGATATATAGGGAATTTCCTTTTTTTTTTTTCTAATGATCTTGAATATTCTTCAACTCTCTAAGTGATGCCATGTCCTCATCTCCAACATCCCCATCAGCCAGACACTGGGTGATGCCTTCATCCCCAGCACCTCTATCAGCCACTCTCTGGTTTCTATTCTTCTCTTTCTCTCTCTCTCTCTCTCTCTCTCTCTCTCTCTCTCTCTGTCTTTCCTGTTCCCATTGTAGCTTTGAGATTTATCATCTCTCCCCTGGATGATATTTAACTGGTACTTCCATTACCATAAACTTCTTAAAGTTCAATCTACCCTTCATATTACTCTACATACTTCATCTAAAATAGTGATGTTATTTCTCTCAACCCTACAGAAGGTTCTCTAACTGGTTCCTCAATGAGCAACATGACTGTAGGCTCTGGAACATGGTGTTCAAGCCCCTGTGTACTGACCATTCCCAGGTTCATGTTCTCTTAAATATAGCCATGAGTATCTGTGGTACTACCCTTGATTGTCTCTTCCTGCTGTTATCCCCCCTCACACCACCTCATCTCTCTTCCCACTCCTCCTTTCTATGTTATCTGCTGAAGCCTATTATAGTCCTCTCATGCCTGGAAGACTCAGCTTAAAAGCTACTTGTTAGGCAATGGAACAAAGATGTCTTTTTATCACTAGATACAGGAACAGCTGAACTTCCAGGTGTAACCTAAACACAAGACCTCATATCTTACATAAAAATTCATGCACAATGAACTATAGAGTACAGTGCAGAATCTGAAAGTGTAAACTTCAAGAATAACAAATAAATAAAACTTCAAGAATTTGACAGGATGAAGCCTAGATGATGTTGTCTATGGCAATGATTTTTTTTCAAATGATATAACACTTAAGGCATGGTTTTATGAAATAAATAAATAAATAAATAAATAAATAAAAATATCATTAAAATTTAAAAAATTCTTCTTAAATGCAATGCTAGGAGAATAAGAAGGCAAATCACATGTTGGAACATTTATAGATGTCTGATAGAGGATATGAATAAAAGAAGCCAATCAGAAAATGAGATAGTGACCTTGATAATTCACTCAACTATGTATCAATCGATATGCAGGTCGGCACATGCAAACATGCTCTTTGTTCTGTTACCAGGGAAATTAAGATCATGGCACTACTGAGCCACACACTAGTTGGAGCGACCAAAGTCCATAATTCCAATACCGAACTCATTGCTAATGGGAATACAGAAAGTTGTAGATACTCAGAAAGTCAATTTGGTAGTTTTTCCACCCCTCCCCCCAATTAAACACAGTAATCACATCACTTGAATTTATCTGAAGGAATTGAGAGCCTGTGTCTAATACAAAAACATGTGCATGGATATTTGCAGGAGCTGTATTCATAATGCCTAAACTTGGAAGCAACCAAGTTGTCTTTCAATAGTGGGATAAACCGTGGCACATCTGGAAAACAGAATATAACTTACCATGTGAAGTGGAGTAAGATATCAAACAGAACAAAGACATAGTGGGAACCTTAGTTCATATTCTTAAAAGAAAGACACTAGGGGGCTGGAAAGGTGACTCAGTAGTTAAGAGCACTGGTTACTCTTGCAGAGGATCAGATTTGGCTCTCAGCATCCACATGGCAGCTTACAACTGTCTGTAATTCCAGTTCCAGGAGGTCCAGAACTCTCTTTTGGCTTCTGCAGGATACCTGCAGGCATGCAAATAGTGCATATACAAGAAAAACACTCATATATATATATATAAAATTAAAAATAAGCCTTAAGAAACATGGAAATGCTATATATCATGTGACTCTTGACAACCGTTGTATCTCATTCATTATCTGTGGGTTCTGCATGAATTTTGGATGATTATTTGTTGGTGTGTGTCTGTTGATTGACACAAGCTTACCCAATGCTGCTGTGCATGTGTGAGGGAAAAAGGACTTGGGGAGTTTCTACACATTCCTCTTAATTTTCCTGTTATCTGAAAACTGCTCTAAAGAGTAGGGTGTTGCAAACAAAAGCTCCTGGTCTGCAGCATTTCCATTTTCTCTTCCCATGTCCTCTGCTAGGAGATGCTACTGTTTTCACTGCTATGTTCTGCTAGGGTGGACTGCTATGTTCTAGGAATGAATATGGAATAGCATTCCTGTTTTCCTGGCATCCTGCTCAGCTCACAGCAGGGGCTTCAGTAAATGTTTGTAGAATGAGTCAACCTGCCTTGCAGCAAGGTCTGTCTTAGTCTGGCACATCCAATTTCTATTTGCATTTTTAAGGTCAGTTGTAATTTAAGGTTATAACAAAAGGCAAGAGCTTGTATAGGAGCCTGAATGATGTTGTTTCCTAGCATACAGACATACTTTAAAAATAAGTACAAATAAAATAGAGATACCCCAGGCTATTAATAAATAAAATAGGAAGGAAGCAATACTTTTGAATACTATGACAATGTTGTCATTGGTTGAACCTTCTTAAGTCTAGGGATAATAAACAAATTGAATGAGTATTTTTTCTTAATTAAAATATTTTATGTTTGTTTTGTTTTTGTATGCATATGTGTGGAGGTCAGAGGACAGTATGGTTCTGTAAGAATTGAGCAAACAGGGACACCTCAAAAAAATACCAAGGAGCAAGGAATGTCCATTAAGCCTAAAGACAGAGATTCAGAAGGGTTTACTGAGCAAAGATCAGTCCCCAGGAGATGCCCTAATTGTGGGGAGTAATGCCCGGTTCCAGGAAATGTCCCCAGTAAGGGGTGGATCCCCTCAACCCCCTACATGCAACCGGTATCTCCTCCTCACCTGGAGCACAGAGGTCAATGAAAACAAAAGACAATGGGCTCCACCAATGAGTGATAACCAACTCATGCTGTAAACCTATGTACTGGGAAGGTATAAAAAGTGTGTGCTTTTGTTCTTGGGGGTTGCCTTTGCTCTGGATGCAGGACGACCCCAGTATACTGGTTCAATAAAAATCTCATGCAAATTGCAGCAATCTCCCTCCCTGATTCTTCTCGAATGGGGCACCCATGTCGAATTTAACAATTCTCTCCTTCTACCATGTGGATTCCTGGAATAGGCATCAATAGAGGTCATTAGGCTTGGTGGCTGTTAATACCTTTACCTGCTGGGTCATCTCACTACTCTCTACTTTTTATTATAGAGCACTCTAGAATTTTTTGTCTTGCAATTATGTAGGCTAGAATGACTTGCCAGATCTTCTTTGTAATTATATGCTGCTCTCATACTACACTGTATACAGGCAGCATCTTATATATAATAAATACATAAACTATACTTGTCAATTAAAACAAATGAGAGCTGGGTGTAATGGTGTAAGCCAATAGTCCTAGGACTCAAGAGGCCTAGGCAAAGGCACCCCTAGCTTGAGGACAGCTCAGGCTACATAGTAGAACTCTACCTAAACAACAATAAAAATAATTTTTAAATAAGAAAAGATGTCTGTATAATTTGATGGGTATTATATTTCATGAAACACATAATTCCATGTTACTATAGATGTTTTATGTGTGGGAAGGCAATATATTTTTATAAAACATTTTATTTGGTGCAAAGCTTTTAGATTCTCTTTTATATTTAAAACCTCTTTAGAAATACTAGGAAAGACATTGGAGGAAGCCCAAGAGAGGGAATGAGGGTATGGTAGATAGCTCTCCTGGACTTGTTGAGGTTAGTAAGGGCAATGAAGAATGGAGTGTGGCAACAGAGGGTGATATAATTTCCTTTAAGGCCCATGAAGTGCATCTTTTAGTCCCACTCCCTGTTTTCCTAACACAAACTAATTCCACTGATTAATGAGAGGAGGAAAAAGTGTTTTAACTAGTTGTAGCACATTGCTTTTATTTTTGGTTTTCTCAAAAAAAAAAAAACCCACAGACTTTATTAATTGAGAAGCATTTTGAATGGTCATGGGATGTCTGTGGTCACGTAAAATACTCTTCACCCATGTAGGCATCCACTGCTTTTCCTTAGGAACCAAACATTTTTCTGCCTTTCCTTTATGTATTATTTGATGGATAGTCTATGGGCTTATTTTGAAAAAGACCAGCTTCTTTACTATATTCATAAGTAAAAATGTTTTTTACCTACAAGTAATTGTCATCATTTCCTTCCTCTTCCTCCTTCTCTAGCTCTTCATCCCCTTTGTCCGCTCCCTCCTCCTACTCTTTCTGCTTATATGAAGAAAAGCAGTTTATTAAGCTCACACCTCTGGAGTTGCATTGATTTGGTCTCTTGTGAGAAACCATTTGAACTAGGTCACATGATGGTGTGCTGAGGCAAGATGCTAGAGCCAGGGAGGAGTCAGGCTTGCTCTTTTATAAGAATCCTCCTGAGAGGTTAACCAGGGGTCCCAGGAAAGCTAGCTACCTTATTTTATCCCAAGGACACTTGCTCCAGTGCTCTTGTAACTTTTCACTACATCTCGTCTCTTTTTTTTTTTTATTAGATATTTTCTTTATTTACATGTCATATGATTTTTCTTTTCCCAGTTTCTCCTCCCATAAACAAACAAACAAACAAACAAACAAACAAAAACAACAAGAAAAAACCCCTGTTGCCTCCCTCCTCCCCATGCTTGCCACCCTACCCTCTCCCACTTATTGGCTCTGGCATTCCCCTACACTGGAGCACAGAACCTTCACAGGACCAAGGACCTCTCCTCCCATTGATGATTGATTTTGCAATCCTCTACTATACACATGCTGCCAGAACAATCAGTCCCACCATGTATACTCCTTGGTTGGTGGTTGAGTCCCTGGGAGCTCTGAGGGTACTAGTTAGTTCACATTGTTGTTCATCCTAGAGGGCTGCAAACATTTCAGCTCCATTGGTCCTTTCTCTAACTCCTTCATTGAGGACCCTGTACTCAGTTCAATGGATGGCTGTGAGCCTCTACATCTGTATTAGTCAGGTACTGTCAGAGCCTCTCAGGAGATAGCTATATCAGGCTGGCTTGTCATTCCTTCAGTCTCTACTCCATAATTAGTCTCTGCAACTCCTTCCATGGGTATTTTGTTACCCCTTTTAAGAAGGAATGAAATGTCCACACTTTGGTCTTCCTTTTTCTTGAGTTTCTTGTGGTTTGTGGGTTATTCTTCCTGTATTCCCAACTTCTGGGTTAACCACTAATCCGAGAGTGCATACCATGTGTGTTCTTTTGTGATTGTGTTACCTCACTCAGGATGATATTCTCCAGATCTATCCATTTCCCTAAGAATTTCATAAGTTCATTGTTTTTAATAACTGAATAGTACTCCATTGTGTAGATGTACCACAATTTCTGTAATCCATTCCTCTGTTGAGGGACATCTGGGTTGTTTCCCGTTTCTGGTTATTATAAATAAGGCTGCTATGAACATTGTGGAGCATGTATCCTTATTACATGTTGGAGCATCTACTGGGTATATGCTCAGGAGTGGTATAGCTGGGTTCTCCGGTAGAACTATGCCCAATTTCCAGAGGAACCGCCATACTGATTTCCAGAGTGGTTGTACCAGCTTGCAATCCCACCAGCAATGAAGTAGTGTTCCTGTTTCTCCACAACCTCGCCAGCATCTGCTGTCATCTGAGTTTTTTATCCTAGCCACTCTGACTGGTGTGAGGTGGAATCTCAGGGTTGTTTTGATTTGCATT
>NW_022196896.1:39564671-39565308 GCF_008632895.1 Mastomys coucha
CCGAGGTATTTTATATTATTTGTAACTATTGTGAAGGGTGTTGTTTCCCTAATTTCTTTCTCTGTCTGCTTATCCTTTGTGTAGAGGAAGGCCTCTGATTTGCTTGAGTTAATTTTATATCCGGCTACTTTGCTTAAGTTGTTTGTCAAGTTTAGGGGCTCTCTGTTGGAATTTTTGGGGTCACTTAAGTATACTATCATATCATCAGCAAATGCTGATAATTTGGCTTCTTCCTTTCCAATTCATATGTCTTTGATCCCCTTTTGTTGTCTAATTGCTCTGGCTAGGACTTCAGGTACAATATTGAATAGGTCGAGAGAGAGTGGGCAGCCTTGTCTAGTCCCTGATTTTAGTGTGATTGCTTCAAGTTTCTCTCCATTTAGTTTGATGCTGGCTACTGGTTTGCTGTATATTGCTTTTACTATGTTTAAGTATGGGCCTTGAATTCCTGATCTTTCCAAGACTTTTATCATGAAGGGATGTTGGAGTTTGTCAAATGCTTTCTCAGCATCTAATGAGATGATCATGTGGTTTTTTTCTTTGAGCTTGTTTATGTAGTGAATTATGTCGATGGATTTCTGTATATTGAACCATCCCTGCATCCCTGGAATGAAGCCTACTTGATCATGGTGGATGA
>NW_022196896.1:39565620-39576683 GCF_008632895.1 Mastomys coucha
AGTTTCTATTTTGTGGAATAGTTTGAGGAGTATTGGTATTAGGTCTTCTTTGAATGTTTGATAAAACTCTGCACTAAACCTATCTGGACCTGGGCTTTTTTTGGTTGGGAGACTATCAATGACTGTTTCTATTTGATTAGCAGATATGGGACTGTTTAGATTGTTGATCTGATCTTGATTTTACTTTGGTACCTGGTATCTGTCTAGAAAATTGTCCATTTCATCCAGGTTTTCCAGTTTTGTTGAGTATAGGCTTTTGTAGTAGGATCTCATGATTTTTTGGATTTCCTCTGTTAGCATCCAGAACCTGCAGCAGATATGGGCAGGTCCACAGACCTGTCGCCAGGGCAATGGCCACCATATTCCCAGAATCCATTGGGTTCAGCTCCCACCTTTACCTGGACTGTTACGTCACGACATATATATATATATATATATGTACTTTCCTCCATCTTTCTCTCTCTTTTCTTCTTCTCTCTCTCTCTCTCCCCTCTCTCTTCCTGCACCGCTACTCCCCTACCCCCTTCCAGTTAAACCTGTTACACGTGGAACTGCATGAGCCTGGTGTCTGCAGATGCGTCCCACCGCGACCCAAACCCATCATCCTCAGTGTTTGTTGTTATGTCTCCCTTTTCATTTTTGATCTTGTTAATTAGGAGACTGTCTCTGTGCCCTCTAGTTAGTCTGGCTAGTGGTTTATCTATTTTGTTGATTTTCTCAAAGAACCAGCTCCTGGTTTGGTTGATTCTTTGTACAGTTCTTTTTCTTTCTATTTGGTTGATTTCAGCCCTGAGTTTGATTATTTCCTGCCTTCGACTCCTCTTGGGTGAATTCTTTTTGTTCTAGTGCTTTCAGGTGTGCTATCAAATTGCTGGTGTATGTGCTCTCCAGTTTCTTTTTGTACGCACTTAAAGCTGTGAGTCTTCCTCTTAGGACTGCTTTCATTGTGTCCCATAAGTTTGGGTATGTTGTGGCTTCATTTTCATTAAACTCTAGAAAGTCTTTAACTTCTTTCTTTATTTCTCCCTTGACCAAGTTATCATTGAGCAGTGTGTTGTTAAGCTTCCATGTGTATGTGGGCATTCTATCTTTAGTCCATGGTGATCTGATAGGGTACAAGGAATTATTTCAATCTTCTTGTATCTGTTGAGGCCCGATTTGTGACCAATTATATGGTCAATTTTGAGGAAATTACCATGAGGTGCTTTGAAGAAGGTATATCCTTTTGTTTTAGGATAAAAAGTTCTATAGATATCTGTTAAATCCATCTGTTTCATAACTTCTGTTAGTCTCATTGTGTCCTGGTTTAGTTTCTGTTTCCATGATCTGTCCATTGCAGAGAGTGGGGTGTTGAAATCTCCCACTACTATTGTGTGCGGTGCAATGTGTGCTTTGAGCTTTAGTAAAATTTCTTTTATGAATTTAGATGCCATTTGATTTGGAGCATAGAGGTTGAGAATTGAGAGTTCATTTTGGTAGATCATACCTTTGATTAATATGAAGTGTCCCTCCTTATCTTTTTTGATCACCTTAGGGTGAAAGTTGATTTTATTCGATATTAGAATGGCTACTCCAGCTTTTTTCTTGGGTCCATTGGCTTGGAGAATTGTTTTCCAGCCTTTTATTCTGAGGTAGTGTCTGTCTTTGTCACTGAGGTGGGTTTTCTATATGCAGCAAAATGTTGGGTCCTGTTTACATAGCCAATCTGATAGTCTATGTCTTTTTATTGGGGAATTGAGTCCATTGATATTAATAGATATTAAGGAAAAGTAATTGTTGCTTCCTGTCATTTTTGTAGTTAGAGCTGGAATTCCGTTCATGTGACTATCTTCTTTTAGTTTTGTTGCAAGGTTACATATTTGCTTTTTCAGGGATGTAGTTCCCCTCCTTGTGTTGGAGTTTTCTATTTACTACCCTTTGAAGGGCTGGATTTGTGGAAAGATATTGTATGAATTTGGTTTTGTCATGGAATACTTTGGTTTCTCCACCTATGGTGATTGGGAGTTTTGCTGTGTATAGTAGTCTGGGTTGGCATTTGTGTTCTTGTAGAGTCTGTATGATATCTGCCCAGGATCTTCTAGCTTTCATAGTCTTTGGTGAGAAGTCTGGTGTAATTCTGATAGGCCTGCCTTTATATGTCACTTGGCCTTTTTCCCTTACTGCTTTTAGTATTCATTCTTTGTTTTGTGCATTTGTTGTTTTGACTATTATGTGGTGGGAGGAATTTCTTTCCTGGTCCAGTCTATTTGGAGTTCTGTAGGCTTCTTGTATGTTCATGGGCATCTCTTTCTTTAGGTTAGGGAAGTTTTCTTCTATAATTTTGTTGAAGATATTTACTGGCCCTTTAAGTTGGAGGTCTTCACTCTCTTCTATACCTACCATCCTTAGGATTGGTCTTCTCAGTGTGTCCTGGATTTCCTGGATGTTTTGGGTTTGGATCTTTTTGCATTTTGCATTTTCTTTGACTGCTGTGTCAATGTTTTCTATGGTATCTTCTGCTCCTGAGATTCTCTCTTCTATCTCTTGTATTCTGTTGGTGATGCTTGCATCTATGTTTCCTGACTTCTTTCCTAAGACTTCTAACTCCAGAGTTGTCTCTGTGATTTCTTAATTGTTTCTACTTCCATTTTTAGGTCTTGGATGATTTTGCTCAATTCCTTCACCTGTTTGTTTGTGTTTTCCTGTAATTCCTTAAGGGATTTTTGTGTTTCTTCTTTAAGGGCTTCTACTTGTTTATTCATGATCCCCTCTAATTCTTTATGTGATTTTTGTATTTCCTCTTTAAGGGCTTGTACCTCTTTACCTGTGTTCTCCTGTATTTCTTTAAGGGAGTTATTCATGTCCTTCTTAAATTCCTGTAGCACCATCGTGAGATATGATTTTAGATCCAAATCTTGCTTTTCTGGTGTTTTGGAATATCCAGGACTCGCTGTTGTTGGAGTACTAGATTCTGATTAACCCAAGTAGTCTTGATTTCTGTTGGTAGGATTTTTGCTTTTGCCTTTTGCCATCTGTTGATCTCTGGTGTTGGATGTTCTTTCTGTCTCTGACTAGAGTTTGTTCCTCCTGTGGGTCTGTAAGCCTGTGTCAGTACTTCTGGGAGATCAACTCTCCTCTGGTAAATCCTGGGCTTAAATGGGTAAGTCCCTTGGTTAGAGCACTCCCTGAAGGCAGGCTCTCCACTTACAGGAAAGGGACAGAAAGGATTTCTGATCCACCACTGTCACTTAGAGGCTGAGAGGATCCTGCCCCTGCTGCCCTGTGACTCTCCTGCGACTCCTGAGGCCTGTGCTTCCTGGCTGGTCCTGCCTTAGAAAGTCACTGAGTCCCTGGGTTAAAACACTCCCTGGAGGCAGGCTCTCCTCTCGCCTACATCTCAGATCTTTAATGTTCCATCACCTCAGTATTGTCACATTGTGGTGGAAGCTTCCAACATAGGAAGTTTTGGTTTACAGATGCAAACCATATCTAAACTATAATGTGCATCCCTTGACATGAAACCATAGATACTACAATCTCTGAGAGTTGGTAAGAGTCCACTGTGGCTAAGCTAAAGAACAGTATTCATTGCATGGTAATCATTTTGTCTTGCTTTGTTTGCATGGGCATAGCGTGTGTATGCCTGTATGTTTATATGCAGTTTAATGCTAGCTGTCTCTCAATGAAATGGCCTAGGATGTTAGATATCACCGCAGCAGTCCCAGTCTGGCATTGGAGTCCCAGGGAAGTCCTAGCAAGCTGACAATTTTCAGTCAGTTGAAATCCTGAAGGTTCTAACATCAGCCAAGGGGTATCTTAAGAACAGGTCTGATGAACTCGCCAGTGAGAGTGAGGGCATACTATCAAAAAGCAAAACCTTTCTTCTTCTTTATCCCTTAATGTAGGACGCCACCAGAAGGTGTGGCCCAGATTTAGGGTAGATCTTCACCTAAAATGATACAACCAAGAAAATCTCTCACAGGTGTGCCCAGATACTTGCACTTTGGTTGTTCCAAATGCACTCAGGTTGACAACCACAACTAGCCTTCTTACTAGGAAACTGCATAATTTAACGAGTAAAATTGTTGCAGGATATCACATTGCGAATCCCAAGACTGTGAACTGGAAAAACCTTGTTGTGGTGTGTCTGAGCCCTAGAGCATGCTTTTAATCTAAGAGCTTTCTGTAAACAGGAGCTTAATAAAGTCAGCCCAAGGTCAAGAGGCAGAGCAATGGCTAACAGGGTTTACTAAGTAAACAGAAATAAGGGTCTTTGGGCATGGAGAAGGAAAAGTCCCTGTCCTTCTGGGATGTCTATGGAGTAGGAAGGTCAGCTGGGCGCTTTCTCTGCCTCTCTGAACCAGCAGGTTTTCATCCCAGCTCTGGCTCCTGAGTCTCCATTGGTAAAATCAAATGGCTTGCATTTTGGCTTTTTGAAACGCCATAAAATGACAGGCATTTGAGCTATTTCTAATCTCTTGCTATTGCTAAGTGTCACAGTGAATATCTTTGTCCATCTGTAACTTCTCACACTGGAGAATTCCGCATTTAGTCAAAAGGTGTAATGCACAAATTGCCTTTTTCTCCACACTCTTCAAATTTGATTCTATCATCCTGTCTGTTAACATATATAACAATGCCATTTAATAAAATACAAGAAATTTCCATAGGATCATGTTATATTTCAGAAAAGGTATTTTATATGTGTCCTTTGTACCTTAATAGGTGGAAAAATATCCTTGAAGACTAAGATTAGAAACCCTGTCCTTGAGCTGAACACCAAACAAGCATTACGAAGCAACTTTCCAGCAAAATGCCTGCCTGTTACCTTTTAAATTTTTTTTCTTAAACTTTGGAAACAAAGCAGTTTTTTTTTTCTTTCCAGTTTTGCTTATGAAGAAAGAATTAAGTTTGAAAAAATGTGTTTACATTTGCTGAGTTAGAGGAACACAGGAAGGAATCATCAATACCTTTTGGAGCCAAGGAGTGCTACAGAGACAGAGCGATCGTTGAGTGACATTTTAAATAGGTAATTATTTTAAAAGTGCTAATTGACATGGCAAACAGTAACAGTAGGAGAAGCTGGGAGAGGAACTGCTTGTGTGTGCTTGCTTGCACTAGCCAGAAGAGGGCAGTAAGTCTCCTGGAGCCTGATTTACAGGTCTGAGCTATCCCATGTGGATGCTGGGAACAAAACTCAGGTTCCCTGCAGGAACAGCAAGGACTCTTAACCACTGAGCGATCATCTCTTCAGTCCTAAGATACACATTTTTCTCTAAAATCTCCAATATTATTCTTAGAGTTTTATTGCTAGGAGGGAGCAAAGAAGAAAGTGGCCTCATACTGGTTTGATCTATAAGATTAGAGGCAGGTAAGATGGCTTTAGACATGCTTAGAGTGCCAACAGAAAGCATCGATGTAAAGGGACAATTTAATTCTAACTGTGTTTATGTACAGGAAAAGAATGGCTGGATCTTCTGGTAATATGATAAAATTGTGGCAAGTATGTTGATAAAATTTCTGGCTATAAACACATCTAGATGATCAAAATACCAATTCAAACCTGCAAGGAAGGTCTCAAAAAAAAAAAAAAAAACCGTGAAGAGCCAAAGGCAGGTGTGGGCTGTTTATTGATTGCCTCCCGCCCCCCACAGGCTGGCTCCCCTACTGTTGTATGGGAAGCCCCAGGACAGATGAGAGTCCTCAGGTGCAGGAGCCAGACATAAACCCCAAGACAGACCTTTAAAGGGCCATACGTTTAATGAAAGTGGTAGGCTAGAAAAATACCTGTCATTATGGGAAGGTGTTAAGCTTTAGCTAGAGGAAACAAAACAAAACAGAACAACTCTCCTTGGAGGATTTATCACCATGTTGCTAACTTTACATGGTCTTGTAGACTAAAGCAACTGGCATGGGGTAGACAAGATATTTCATAGCAACTGGAGAAATCTATTCTTTTCTCTCTTACCACACATTTGCAATCTCTCTAGTATGTCTTAGATATTGGACAAAGCAGTTCTATTAATCTCTTGATACCTAAGGTATTCCTTCAGGGCTGCCTGTTAATTTAACTCCCTTTGCACTAGAGTCATGGTGACCATTTCTGGCAAGTTCATCCCTAAGGGGTTAGACCTATGGTTACAGACAGGGTCATAGGTGACACACAGGTTTCACTTCACAGCATCTTAACTCATGGGTCCTCCTGAGCAAGTTTCCTGACTTGCTAATGAGAAGTTCACATCCCATAGTCATCATGGGAAGTATCCTTAATAAACATTAGCCACCAATGGGGAGCGAACCTCTTGTGGTGTCAATTTTCAAGTCATTGTACCCTGGATCCTTAAACTCCTTTAATATAAAGCTAAAGTAAACTTAGGACTTTAGTTTAATAGATTATAATTTTTAAATTTCTCTGGCTTTTACAGAAGATATTAGGTAATTAATATACCTTTTCACATTTAATTGGTCTCGAAGCAAAGAAGAGCCAATAGATTTTCACCTCATGTTTCTCTAGAATCACAGACAATTCTTTGAAAGTCAGATATGAACTCATTATTTCAGGAGTTTCTGATACAATTTCAGCCTCTAGAACATAGAAGGCCCTTAATTTTTGTCTAGATTTTATCATAAATGGGATTAACATTATATATGCTAGAACAACATACAACAACGTTTGTTGTCCACCAACAAACGGACAGGTGTCCTGAAGGTCTGTTTTATCATCTTGTTTATCTCAACCAAAAATTCTGTGGAGGCTCTTCTCTGTGAATCTCCAGTGATGGAAATTCCCAGTCCCCAAGGCAGCAATCCTCTCTGTAGGTTCTAAGCCTACGGATATGGATTAATTTTCTCCCTCAGCTTATCTTGAAGAGAAATCAGCATGTTTTAGGGCCTCTCATAGCAGATCCACAGATCCTTAGTGAATGACAGGATTAGACCAAACTCCTCCAACAGCTGCTGTTATGAAACATGAGAGAGAACTTATATCCTTTCTGGAGGATTAAAATCCTCCTTATATAATTCCGAATCCCTAATTCCCTCCATGGACAATTCAGCAATGTATTCCCTGTTCCTCTCCTTGTCCTAGATTTAGTCTCTGAGATTCTTTAAATTTTCAGAGCAATGCAACTTCGGGTTCTCAGTACAGTTCTCTGAGAACAGAAGCCCTCCAGCTGGGGGAACCAGCCTTTTAGGAAGTCAGCCAGTGGCCTTCTATTATTTCATAGGTGTTAGCTAGAGACCATCAGCCTGTGATGGTTTCTATTTTCACGCTAGATGATCTATCAATATATCGATATATCTCAGTTAATTACTTAACAGCATACAACTCAATGGCTTTTACTATATTCACAGTCACCAACTCGATCAGATTTCAAAAATATTTCTATCACCTCAAAAATAAAACTATTTACCAAATGGGAGCCATTTCCTTCTCTCTCATGCCAACCTTTGACAATCTATTCTGTCTCTATGGGTTTGCCTATTCTGAATACTTCATAGAAATGCTATGGTGATTATTCTTTGGTGATTCGTTTATTTCAATTAGCACAGTATTTTTTTTTCAGGAAAGTCAATAATATATAATTATATTACAAAGAGCAATTTATTTAGCCAAAACATTTATAAAAATTATTTTCCTAAATGCATCAAAAACCACAAGAGGAATCCATCCAAACCCTTTTTACCAAAACCTCAGTAATATACCAGTTTAAAATACTACACTAAAGTGTAATTTAGTGCAGAAGACATAGATGCCTATCCCGCATTAAACAATAGCCTGAAAAAGAGGTTAATATTACAATGAACCAATTGGTATTGGTATTGGGACCAATACCAATAATCTGCTAAAAGCCAACGCAATTAAGGATGTACAGGCTGAGAACATTTATGCCATCCTGAAGGGTTCACACAACATTGTGGTGTAAGAACGTTTGCCAGCTGGGAGATCAGCACAGTATTTTCAAGGCTCATCTATACTGAAGCATATGTCAGTGCTTCATTTCTTTTATGGCCAAAAAAAAAAAAAAAGTTCACTGTGGCAAAAGGGCCCAGGATACACCTCCTTCATAGCTGAAGGACTGCTGAGTAAAGACCATTAAGGAAGTTAAGGAGGAGATGAAGAAAAGCCCCCCTCTCCTTCCTGTTTGCCTAATAGCAAGGCATATATTCATGAAGATGCACCCCTCCCTTCTCTCCCAGAAACGACAGAAACTCAACCCTGGAGATGCCTGTAGGCCCTTCCTTGGGACTCCAGGTAGAGGAAGTTACATAACAAGGTTACTAAGCAATACCTGCATCCAGTGCCCGGCTCTTTTCTTACTCCAAGCCCCCACACGCTTCCCTCTGTCTTGCTACTTCCCTGATAAAAGTTGATTTTTAAATTTGGTATACAAAAGACTGGAAATACATTTTCCTTTCGGAATTTCATTTAACACACTGATCTCTAGCTTTATTCATGTTAGTAGATCTATAATCTGTTGTTCTTGGTTGGTGATGCTGAGTGGACCAGCATTCTGCATTATCTTTGCTTGGGTTTATCCTGGGCACTGTGAGTCTCATGGGTTGGTGAATTTTATTAATCTGTCTTTTGTTATATGAGTCTGTCCAGTTAGAGACTTAGGAACGCTGGTAGGGAATAATGTTCCCTTCCTCCATGGCTGGATCTTGCTTAACAATTCATCAGCTGGTAAACACGGTTTTTATTTTGGCCTACTTTCAACCTTGTTGCTACGGACATTCATTTACAGGGCATTATATGGCAAACATTTGTATTTCTCTATTCTATTTATGTCTAGGGGCAGAAATGCTATGTCATATAGTAGCTTGATATTAAACTTTTGAATAAACTGTTTCCAAATGTCTGCATTTTACCCAACACCAGTAAGTTAGAATGTTGCAGTTTTTTCTTACCCTCATAACACCTATTATTTATTTTATTTTCTGTCTTAGTATATGTGAAGTGGTACCCTGTCATGTTTTTGATGCACATTATTAAGCAAATATTTAAGTGTTCATTTTCATTGGAATATCTTCTTTTAATAACTATCTGATTATATCATTTATGTGTATTATTTTTAATTAGGTTGTCATGCCATGAGAACCCTTTTATAGATTCAACTTCCTATATTATAGATGAGTCTTTATAGAATACAAGGCTCTACATTATCTATATAATTTCCTATATTATAGATATGAGTCCCTATATTTTATATACAAGCACCTATATTATAGATATAAGTCCTATCTATGATCTAAGTCTATATTGTAAATATAACTCCTTGTATTACAGACACAAGTCTTTTTTTTTTTTTAGCTTTTATTGCATTATGATGAGAAAAGTTACATGATTTCAATTAATCTGAATTTGTTAACATTTAAAAACATATTTTAAGTAAATAGAATTAAATCACATTCTTGTTTCCCTTTTGTACCCCAACTCCTTCCAGAGACCCCCCTTCAATACCTACAATATCTTTTTTGTCATATTCCTTAAAATTTATAAAATATTATAACAATAAAAATAAGTATTATAAAAGTTGTTTGATATAAAACAACAATCAATTTAACAGTCTTATGTAAATGCTCGTCTACAGCAATAGTGAAACTATATTTTTCTCAATATAAATTTTAAATAACTCCAAACATATTAACTATATATTTCAAAATAATACATCACTACTAGGATTTTCTTAAATGAACATAAACATATAAAGGCTTTTTGTTTGTTTGTTTTGTATTTAGTAGAGTTTAAAATTTTGTCTCTTACTGTGGTACAAGCCCAAAATAAGAACAATTTTTAGACATTGGATTTCATTGTAATACGGCTGTACTTCAATGACCCTCACATCACCAAAGGATTTTACCTCCATTGTAGCTAAGCTGAGAGTTGACAGTTCTGCTACACCAAGAAATGAATTGTAGGCACGGTTTTTGGATACAGACTTCCTGCTATGGTCAAAGCTATTTGACTTGAGTGAGTGACTTTATTCTCAGCCTACAGAGAACAGGTTACATTCATTTAAGAAATAGTGTATGTATTAAGATGGTCTATCCATAAAGTCATCCACCAACTGTTTCAATGAACAGTGGTTCTGTTTGGAGGGTGGCACAGACATTAGGTGAGGGTAAGAATTTGGTTCATTAGCTGTGATAATTTGGAAAAGCATTCATCTCAGAGAAAGAGTAACTTATAAAGTCCTCTTCTTCAAACTTCATACAAGAGCAACAAATGTCAAGCAACGCATTCAGTTTCACTCTTTGTTGTTCTCTTACAAGCAACCTCCCTAGTTAATTGTCTATGTTTCTTTTGGGTATATAAATACTTTTAAAATACATAAGCTGTTCTGAAAGCCATAGTATAGTGTAAAGACATGAAATAAACAATACTACTAATAGAAAGGCTGAGATAGGAGAACCAAGATTTCAAGACCCTTATGTTGTACACAGCAAGACACTGTCACAAACAAACAAGCTGAAAGTATATATAGATTGTATAATATTGGACCTATTCCTCCAATTACCAAATTAGAGAGACCATTGGATGACAATCAACAAATTTCTAATTCCTCATATTATTGGATTTCAATCACTTAGGATATGTTGGTAATATTAATTTTCATGTTAAGATATTAAAAAAATAATTGTTACTTCCTGTTGTTTTTGTTGTAAGAGGTGGAATTAGGTTTGTGTGGATTTGTTGAAAGATTACCTTCTTGCTTCTTCTAGGGTGTAGTTTTGCTCCTTATGTTTTCCATCTATTTATCCTTTGTAGGCCTGGATTTGTGAAAAGAACTTGTGTAAATTTTGTTTTGTCATGGAATAGTAGCCTGGGCTGGCATTTGTGTTCTTGTAGGGTCTGTATGACATCTGCCCAGGATCTTCTAGCTTTCATAGTCTCTGGTGAGAAGTCTGATGTAATTCTGATAGGCCTGCCTTTATATGTTACTTGACCTTTCCCCCTTACTGCTTTTAAAATTCTTTGTTTGGTGCATTTGGTGTTTTTATTATTATGTGACGGGAGGAATTTCTTTTCTGGCCCAGTCTATTTGGAATTCTGTAGGCTTCTTGTATGTTCATGGGCATCT
>NW_022196896.1:39577043-39584897 GCF_008632895.1 Mastomys coucha
CTTAAAGTCCTGTATCATCACCATGAGAAGTGATTTTATATCTGAATCTTGCTTTTCCAGTGTAATGTGTCTAGGACTTGCTGTGGTGGGAGAATTGGGTTCTGATGATGCTAAGTAACCTTGGTTTGTGTTGTTTATTTTCTTATGCTCTCCCCCTACCCCCAATCTGGTTATCTCTAGTGCTACCTGCCCTTGCTAAATCTGACTGGAGTCTGTTCTTGTGATCCTGGTTGTGTCAGAACTCCTCAGAGTCAAGCTGTCTCTGGGATCCTGTGATTCTGGGATCCTCTGATCCTGGGCTTGTTAGAGCACCTGGGAGTGGAGCTTCCTCTGGGTGTTGTGGGGCTGGCTTTGGAGTTTGCACCCAAGGTCTGCTCAGGGCACAGGCTGGCCCAGACAGACCAGAAGCAACCCAAGCCACTGGGCTGGCAGAGTTCCTGTGTGCCTAGTCCCAGTTACTCCTGGTGTTGGGATAGATGTTGGGTCCTCCTCATCTCTGATCCTGGGCATTATCCTGTTATGTACTTTTTTTCTAAATAGAAATTCATGTTTAATAATACTTTATTTTTCAAGGATCAAAGCTTTTAGGAGTTGAACACTTTCTTCTATATTTGCTCCAATGTCGGAAGATCAATGCTTGTGGCACATTCTAAAGGGAGTAAGGGACTCTCCAAGGGTAACATGCTCAATGAATGCAAGTAAACTCATGAGTACATGTGTATGCTTGCTCCCAGTTTGCTTCACTCTTCTGGCTTGTGCCCCTCTGCTAATCTTGCAAAGAAGTATTCACTTCAGGCCCTAAAGGTTCCCGGGGGAGCTGTGAAGCATTAGGAAGGTGTGCCTGCATCCTCATGTTCTCTCTAAGCCATTCTCTCCACTACACTGCTCTAAGGGATATCCACCGCATGTGGGTGTCTGCGGGGTTTTCACATGAAGAAGTAGTCTTACCTTCTGTTCTTTACATCTGAGACCCCAGACAGAGGGAGAAGGAAACAGTTGTGTTTTCAGCTTGGTGTTGACTCTGGGGCATTTCCTGTGGTCCTGGGTATTTGTGTTATGGATGCTTATTTGTGGTTTATTCAGGGAAGTCACACTTCCCTGAATAATACTTGTGATCTTACACTTGAACACTTGTGATCTTATAGTAGTTCCCTCAGCATGGTTTCCTGGCTCATTAATTAAGCACAAAGCTATAGTGGGATAGACCTGAGGCTGAGAGGGGGGCAGCCTGCATATGCCTGTCTTTTGATCAGCTGAATTCACTGCAGAGATCTGAGGACGGATAGATGGTCCTAGCCTGGCTGCCTGCATTTGCACATTATTTACACCAGTCTATTTTGCAAGTGAAGTTTGATATAATCCTTTCTCTGTCCCAAGTGTTGAATCAAAAAAAAAAAATGAGTAATTAAAAAAAAAAGGAAGAATGAAAAGATATGTAGTAGAAACTGCAGTGGAAACAAAGAAATCAAGGAGGACTGTGCATTAAAGAAACATGCTGGGTTAAGAATGAACAAAGAGCAGCAAGGCTCACCTTACTCTGTAATGGAATATAATCAACATTCTCCCATTACATAGGCAGAGCTGCCCGCCTACTACCGTTACACTCGGATGGCTTTCCTCTCTTGAGGTGACTGTGGCAAACACATGATGTACATGTGGATATTATATACATATGACTATGTAATTATTGGAACATCCATAGAGTTTTGGGACAGTAAATACCTCCACCAGAGAAAATGGAAGGGGAATTTAAAAAAAACAGAGCAGAACCTGGAGAAATGTCTCAGATGTTAAGAGCAGTTGCTGATATTCTGGAGATGATATTCTAGCACTCACTCAACAAGCCCAGCTCCAAGAAAGGGTAGAGACAGGAGGATTGCTGGGACTTGCTAACGTCTAGTCTGGCTAAGGAGACACATTTCCCACGTTCTGGAAGAGCTGTAGAGAAGAGCAGCTAATGCTTTCTTCTGGTCTCAGTGTATGAGGGAGTTCACACTCACACACTCACACACTTACACACACACATGCATAGATGTTCACACAGACAAGGACACATACACGCAATTTTTCTTTTAAATTAGAAGATTGAGGGAATATCTAAGTCTATTCAGGTTGCTAGAACAAAATATCCCAAATTGGATAAATTGTAAATAGAAATTTGTATCTCAAAGTTCTAGAGGGTAGAGAGGCTAAGTTTCAGCTATTAGATACTTCACTATCTGGTGAGGACTTGTTTCCTCATAGGTGCAGCCTTATAAGTTACATGGAAGAAAGGGAAATTAAACTCCTTTGACCTTTGTATGGTCAGTAATGCCATTCCTGAGGGTCCCACCCTCATGAGAGTAATCAGATCTGAAAAACCCTTAAGTCCACTCTACTGAAGGCTAAGTTAGGGAAGAGTGCTACAAATACTTGGAGAGACTTACTATAAACACATCAATTTAGCTTAGTTTGGAGAAAACAATTTGTATCTCTAAAATGCCATCTATCCTACCACAGAATATTCATGCAATGTGTTCTTTTCTCCACAAATGTAGGCACTCTCACTATTGCTTGTATCACACAAAGAAAGGAAGTTGTAAGGTTCAGGGGTTAACTGACCCAGTTCTAGATAGGAGGAGGAAGGCCAGTGGTGTTTAGATGGCTGTTTGTACTGGAAGGGAGTTAGCCATTTCACCTGTGTTCCTTCAAGAATCTCATGAACGGGGCTTTTGGATGGGGACAATGGAAGGACAAGATGTAGCTACTAGTGTTCCCAGTTTAGATGGTGAATCTGCTAGGATTCACCACCCAAGGATTGAGATTTAATATAGCTTACAAGATTAGGATTCTAGTAGCCGCACCCAGCAATTAAGTTACCCCTGATTCTGAACTAAGTTTGTGTGGTGTTTTCCTTCACACAGCAGCTCAACTGGGTTCCAGAGAGAAACGTACAACAATAAAGAGTGGGTTTGCAAGAAGTGCACCCCAAAAAGCTGTGAGAATTTTGAAGCATGGGTTTGGTGTGGTAATGACCCACCAGTGGGAACTTAGTGAGATGGGTGGAGAGATTTCAGAGCTTTGAGTCAGAAAGTCTCCCTCCACAAGATAAGAACAGGCTGGTCATGCCTACCAGTGCCTGACTGACCAGCCTACTGGGGCCTGATGAAGTAGCATGAATTGCATTTTTATTATTTCCCACAACAGATGGCAGACCAATGTGTTGGGTAAGAATCCACTTGAAACTTAAGATTATTAGCATGAGAGTTAGAGTTCTATTTTCTAAATGAGGGAAAGGTGGCATTGGGATAAGTCACATGGAGTCTTGAAACAAAGAAAGAGGGCTCTGAGGTTCCCTGGTGTGGAAAGAGACAAGATGGCTGCTCTGAGTCACAGAGCCAGAGAATGGAAGCTTCCTACTCCTTGATTTAACTGTGAATTTTAAATATTGATTTAACTGTGAATTTGTAATATTGGGATTATTTGCTTTTAGGATAGATTTCTATAGAGATTTTTGTCCAAGTCACGTGGGGAATTTCGCCTGTGGTTCAGAAGTAGGATAGGGGAAATTAGTCACTGACTCCAAGTAGAGAGGGCAGTGATAATAGCCTGCCATGAACAGGTATTAATTAATAATGTCTGTGGCTCCAGGTAGAGAGCTCAACAGATAGCTAATATAACAGGATGGCTGCTCTAGGCAGAGAGCTTAACAAGTAAAAACAACCTGCTTCCTATAGGCAATATTAGTGAAAGTTTGAATTAATTGCTTTAAAGATGGTATAAAGATATATTGCTCTAATAAGTCTTACAGGTACTCATATCTGTCTAACGTGGGCTCCACAGGAATTTTGGGTTTAAATTTTGGTTTGACAATCTGCCTGCTTATAAGCAGGTATAGATAGAGGTGTGACTCAATTGTTTTAAAGATGGTATAATAATGTCTGCAGGATAACTAACTTATATTCTTTGAACGCGGGCTCTACAGGAATTTTGGGTTCATTTTTTCCTGACATGACAAAATAGAAAAGAGCCTAAGAATAGGCACATATGGTATTTTATTTTACTTCATTTGTTTTGGATTATTTTAATTTTCAAAATGGGTGTGATTTTGAGCTTGGTGGTTATATTATTTCTCTGGGAGAGAGGTCAAAATAAAGGTTTTTCTGGTCACTGGCTCAAGGATATGCTGCTTTGGGAGAAAGGCTTTGTCTTTGCATTTTTAGAAAAGGTGATTAGTGTCTATACACCTTCCAGAGTAATATGGATCAGATATGACAAAGGGATACACCCCCCCAAAGAACTAAATTCCAGAGAATCAAACAAAAAAGGTATCTTGATGATACTAAAATTTTGTATTGAGATTTATATATTACAGAATATACAACCTTGGTGACTCTCATTGTCAGACATGCTGAACTGACCTGCTTTGAACTCCTGATCTCTTGGACTTTCAGCTGAATCCAGTCAGGACATCAGAGACTAAAACAATTATTGGTGTGGCCTTCTTAAGGCCAACGAAATCTCCCATTTTCCCTACCCTTCTCCCCCTTCAAAGATATCTCAACCCCATATTCAGCTTGAAGAAGTTATGAAGAGTCGTAGTCCCAGTTCCCTGGGCTTTGAAGTTGGAGGTTCAAAGTTGCCTTTGAATTCTAAGTTGCCTTTCTGGGAACTTTAGAAATGATCACAATTGGAAAGGAGGAAATAGCTAGAATTGATTGTGTAGCCATAATCTCATTTGGTAGAAATCTTTACAATAGTTACTAAGTTGGAGTTTCTTATTTCTTATTTTGGTAAAGAATTTATTTTGATGCAAAGTCAAGATTTTCATTGGTATAAATTGCTTCTATTGATACAAAAAATTTAAAGATACAAGGCTTGGACCAGTCCTTCTATAACTATTATTATAAACTGATTTGAGATGTTCAAAACTATGAGTTAAGGGCCAGATAGCAAATTCATGGCTCTGAGATTATTGTTAGGGTGTTTTCAAATATCTTAGTTATAAATATCTGAGGATAGTTAAGTAACAGTAGTCCAGATTACTTTACATAGATGGATGGTTTTCAAAAAGGTCAGAAACTCATAGAATGTGACACTTAATGTTATTTATTTACTTGTTGTTGAGACAAATCTGCTCCTAGTAGCACCAATTTTATGGATTCAAAGAAGCAGCTGAGCATCTATACCTCCAGGTGTGGTTGTACAGTGTGACTAGGTGGCCACTGGGCAGAAATTGCCTATCTCTCCTGCAGACCTGTACCATTCTTGAGAGGATACAAGTTACAGGTTAGGACAGCTTAGTTCTGCCAAGACAGAATAAGCTAGTCTTTAATAATTCCTGTTTTTCAAGGTCTGCCAGAATACTCTGGGCTAGGAGGCTAAAGACTGATGCTCCAACTTCCTGACTTACTGGGGTAGGCAGCTGTCTCTACAGTTTGTCTCAGTTCTGTGTTAAGCTTCCTATATTTTCAGATAATCTTGGTAGTTCTCAGGTTTCTGACAGGGTTGAAAGACTAGTTATAATCTGTCTCATAGCCAACTCAGGCTATTTAATATTAAGAAAATATATTTCAGAAGATAGTTTTCAGATAGTATACAAGCTAAACCAGGATATAAAATATAAAATATGGATTTATAAGTCTTTTAAGTTAGGATAGATGACAGAGTGTTCTATTTAATTGACAAAAATGATAGACTGGATATTAGGTTTATATTGTACTTTATAAATTATAAAATCATAATAGTTGTGTTCAATTTATATCTGAGATAAAAGTCTTTTAATTGGACAGAAAGGGGGAAGTGTGGATAGCCCTAGTGCTGTTTGTATTTTGATGTTAATTCAACTTCTCTAAGAGAGGTTGTCTGGACAAGGATTGAATTAAGTACTCAGGACTTCATGTAACTCTTCTAATGAATAGAGAAACCAATCACTGGGTGAGTAGGTGGGACTTCTGGGTCAGAGGGAGGAAGAGAAGGGCGAGGAAAGAGATACAGGCTTTTGGACAGGGACATCAGGAGGACAAGATACAGCTACTAGTGAGCCCTGGTTTAGATGGTGAATCCATCAGGATTCACCACCGGAGGATTTAGATTGAATGTGGCTTACAAGATTAGGATTCTAGTTATTGTGCCCAGTGATTGAGTTACCCTTGATTCTGGAAAAAAAAAAAATCTCCTGAATGGTGTCATAGCTTCCAGATTACAGAGAGTCACCCTCATCACTGCTCAGAATCAAACAATGTCTGTCATAATTTGAGGTCATAGGTTCTTTTTTTAATCAGCAATTTGTGTTTTTATTCACCAGTGCTGTTGCCTGGAAGGATGAATAGATGCTCAGTTATTATGTCTGATGTTGGTGGGATGAGATATTGGCTTCTAATACAGACAGTAGAATGAATGGATTTCTATGGTTTACATTCTGGAAGATTTAATTGTAGATTCTGCAAATGGGCAACTTTGGATAATACCTCTTGCAGAATGATTCTTTCTCCTCCTATTTATGTTCCAGGTATTCCAGAGAGTGGAGTTTCTTATTCTTTCCCAGTCCCGCCTACCTCCTTTATTCTGCAAAAGGATTCCTTTCATAAAATGACACTCTCCTCCTGAATGAGAAATAATGGTGTGGAATGCAGAGAAATCTCTTTCCAGTGTGAGTGTCCAGTAAAGGAATCAGTGGTAGGATGGTGGACTCTAGCCACCAGTAAGCTTTGTTTACTGTAGATGTGATGTCAGCATCAGTGTTGTTCTGATAGCATATATGGAAACACTGAACCAATTCACACAGTGATACATAAGCTGCTACTTTAGTTTTATCAATGGCAAATATTTCTCAAGCTTTTTTTGTGTTTAAAATTTTAATTTTAAGTATTAGGTTGATGAATTTAAACCTTTGATTTTCTTTTACATATCAAAACCCCTTCTACATTATATTGCAATTTTTTCTTTAAAGGTTTATTATTTATTTTATGTATATGAGTACCCTGTTGCTGACATAGCACAAGAGGGCATCCGATCCCATTACAGTGGTTGTGAGCAACATGTGGTTGCTGGGAATTGAACTCATGACCTCTGGAAATGTACCCAGCATTTTTAACCACTAAGCCAACCCCTCTCATGTCTATTTTTTTTTCATTTATTTACTTATCTACTTGTAGTGCTTAAAATCTACGAGTTTCTCCTGAGCCATACCTCCACTTTCTTCTATGCCTCTGTGAAGATTCCACACACAAACACATGCATCTGCCTCCTAGTGGAGTTCAGTCTGGCCCATACCCGTGGGGTTCTAGGCTCTGAAATCCAGCCATTTCACACTTACCACACCATTTCACTTTCCAGTTGCGATTGGCATCAACTCCACGGCAGTGAAACTTAGAGTCTCTGGACCTGGTCTTTCTCCAGAATCGATCCTAGATGTGATTAAAACATCAGGCAGAGAAGAAAGTGATTAAAGGTGTTCTAGTTTCATGTCAGCTGCTGTGATAAAAATATCCCGACAAAAGGAAGCTCAGAGGAGAAAGGGTGAGCTTGGATTATAATTCTAGGCTGCAGTTATCATATTTGGGGAAGTCAAGGCAGAATATCAAGTAGCTAGTCTTATTGAACAAAGAGAATAACTCATCCTTGCTTGCTTGTTTAGCACTTTGCTTTCTCTTCTCATATCCAGTCCAGGGCTCAGTCCACAAAACAGTAGTGCACATAGTGGGCTAGGTTTTCTTACATGAAGTTACAACCACAGCAGTCCCCCACACGCGTGCCCATAGGCCAACCTGCTTTAGATCCCACAGGACTCAAGATTGTGTCATGCTGTGTATAGTAGAGGATTGCAATTTGATCATCAATAGGAGGAGAGGACCTTGGCCCTGTGAAGGTTCT
>NW_022196896.1:39585037-39594829 GCF_008632895.1 Mastomys coucha
AAAAAAAAAAAAAAAGACAAGTCACAAACCAAACCATTAAAAAAAAAAAGATTGTGTCATGCTGAGAGTTAAAACCAAGCAGCACATGCACATGTTAGTTGCTCACTGGGTTAAGACATCACATTCCTTTGGGGGTGAATTTCTCTATGCACAGACCAGCTAGGGGAAGACAGACGTGAGGATTCATCCAGACCCAGCCTCATGATCTGCCTTTCAACACCATCTAGTGTCTCCTACATTCTTGACTCTTCTTTTTCTTAGACAAGTTGATACAATGTATTTTGGTCATTTTTCACCTCCATCTCCCTTGGGTTCTCCTTATAGGCTAACTGAATAGGTTAGGCGAGGCTAGTGATTTTTTTTTTTTTATCAATTTATTTGGAAAGAGAAATCTTTATTTCTATGAAATCTTATGGGAAAGCACATTATGAAAATGAGGAGGACGCTTCTCATGTTTCCTGAACTCGTTAGTAGCGAGTGCACCAGCAAACTCCTTTCCTGGCTCATCACTTTCTTATGACCTATTCAGTCCTTTTCAATTGGATAGGCAGAGCAACTTACATGTGTCCAGCTGAAATGGTATCCATCGACATTGAATACAGGCATGATATAGAAATACAGATGATTCAACATTTTTTTCATGGCTGGATCAGTCTTGTAGGTCAGAATGGCCTGAAAGACAAAGGAGACCCTGTCTTTCAGGATGGACACCAAAAAGTGCGTCTAAGGGGAAAACCCTTGGGAGAGATCCTTACTGCAAAGAGAAAGGCCATGCACGCTGGACTGAAAGGTAACATGCTAACGTATACCGCACGCTGTTTTTCTCTTTGAATGAGACTCTTGATTACCACTATTACTGGTAATAATACCAATGTCAATTCTTTCTTACCAATAATAATAACTCTTTTTATTTATTTATTTATTTTATTAGATATTTTCTTTATTTACATGTAAATTTCTCCATTCCTAGTTTCTCCTCCAAAAAACAAAGAAACAAACAAAAACAACAAAAACAAACCCCTGTTGCCTCCCCCTCCCCATGCCTGCCACCCCACCCTCTCCCACTTATATACAGGAATACAGGAAGAACAACCCACAAACCACAAGGAACTCAAGAAGAAGGAAGACCAAATGGTGGACACTGCATTCCTTCTTAAAAGGGGGAACCAAATACCCAGGGAAGGAGTTACAGAGATTAACTATGGAGCAGAGACTGAAGGAAGGGCAAGCCAGCCTAAATATAGCTATCTCCTGAGAGGCTCTGACAGTACCTGACTAATACAGATGTAGAGGCTCACAGACATCTATTGATCTGAGTACAGGGTCCCCAGTGAAGGAGTTAGAGAAAGGACCAGTGGAGCTGAGGGGTTTGCAGCCCCTTAGGACGAACAACAATATGAACTAAGTAGTACCCTCAGAGCTCCCACGGTCTCAACCACCAACCAAGGACTGCACATGGAGGGGTCTGATTGTTCTGGCAGCATGTGTATAGTAGAGGATTGCAATTTGATCATCAATAGGAGGAGAGGAGCTCGGCCCTGTGAAAGTTCTGTGCCCCAGTGTAGGGGAATGCCAGGGCTAATAATAACTCTTGAATACCAATTTATTAGCAGAGTCAATAAACAGAGTAAGTGAATAACTTCTTACAGTGTTTCAGCTCTGGCTAAATATTTGGATTTTATAGTTTTCTTTTTTTTAATTGGATATTTTCTTTATTTACATTTCAAATATCCCCTTTCCCAGCCCCCCCCATGGAGACCCCTATTCCATTCCTCTCCCTCTGCTTGTATGAGGCTCTTTCCTCATCCACCCACCTACTCACTCCAACCTCTCTGCCCTCACATTCTCCTATATTGGGATAGCCAGCCTTCACAGGACCAAGGGCCTCTTCTCCCATTGATGCCAACAAGGCTATCCTCTGCTACATCTGTGGCTGGAGCCATGGGTTCCTCCATGTGTACTCTTTGGTACAATGGTTGGCTTCGAGCATCCACCTCTGTATTTGTCAGGCTCTGGCAGAGCCTCTCAGGAGACAGCTATATCAGGGTCCTGTCAGCATGCACTTCTTGGCATCCGCATTTGGTGATTGTATACGGGATGGATCCCCAGGTGGGTCAGTCTCTGGATGGCCTTTCCTTCCATTTCTACTCTACATTTTGTTTCCATATTTCCTCTTGTGAGTATTTTGTTCCCCTTCTATGTAAGACCACACTTTGCTCTTAATTTTCTTGAGCTGTATATGGTCTGTGAGTTGTATCTTGGGTATTTCGAGCTTTTGGGCTAATATCTACTTATCAGTGAGTTCTTCTGTGATTGGGTTACTTAACTCAGGATGATATCTTATAGTTCCATCTATTTTCTTAAGAATTTCATGAACTTGTTTTTAATAGATAAGATACAGCTTCTGGCTATTATAAATAAGGCTGCTTTGAACATAGTGGAGCATGTGTCCTTATTACATGTTGGAAAAATCTTCTGGGTATATGCCCAGGAGTAGTATAGCTGAGTCCTCAGGTAGTACTTTGTCCAATTTCCTGAGGAACTACCAAACTGATTTCCAGAGTGGTTGTACCAGCTTGCAATTCCACCAGCAATGAAGGAGTGTTCCTCTTTCTCCACAACCTCTCCAGCATCTGCTATCATCTGAGTTTTTTATCCTAGCCATTCTGACTGGAGTGAGGTGGAATCTCAGGGTTGTTTTGATCTGCATTTCCCTGATAACTAAGGATGTTGAACATTTCTTTAGGTGCTACTCAGCCATTTGGTATTCCTTCATTGAGAATTCGCTGTTTAGCTCTGTTCTCCATTTCATTATTATTATTATTATTATTATTATTATTATTATTATTATTATTATTATTATATTACTACTACTACTACTACTACTATTATTATTATTATATTATTATTATTATTTTGGTTTTTTTGAGACAGGGTTTCTCTGTGGAGCCCTGGCTGTCCTGGAACTCACTCTGTAGACCAGGCTGGCCTTGAATTCAAAAATCCACCTGCCTCTGCCTCCCAAGTTCTGGGATTAAAGGCGTGTGCCACCAATGCCCCGGCTCTGTTCTCCATTTTTTTTTTTTTTTTAGTGTTATATGGTTCTCTGGAGTCTAACTTCTTGTGTTCTTTGTATATATGGATATTAACCCTCTATAGGATGTAGGATTGGTAAAGATCTTTTCCCAATCTGTTGGTTGCCATTTTGTCCTATTGACAGTGTCCTTTCCCTTACAGAAGCTTTGCAGTTTTATGAGGTCCCATTTGTTGATTGGTGTTCTTAGAGCATAAGCCATTGATGTTCTGTTCAGGAAAATTTCCCCTGTGCTCATGTGTTCGAAGCTTTTCTCCACTTTCTCTTCTATTAGATCCAGTGTATCTGGTTTTATGTGGAGGTCCTTGATCTACTTGGACTTGAGATTTGTACAGGGAAATAAGAATGAATCAACTTGTATTCTTCTACATGTTGACTGCCAGTTGAACCAGCACTGTTTGTTAAAAATGCTGTCTTTTTTCTACGGGATGGTTTTAGCTCCTTTGATCAAGTGACCACAGGTATTTGCGTTCATTTCTGGGTCTTCAATTCTATTCCACTGATCTACCTTCCTGTCACTGTACCATTACCATGCAGGTTTTTTTTTTTTTTTATCACTATTGCTGTGTAATACAGCTTGAGGTCAGGGATGGTGATTTCCCCAAGAGTTCTTTTATTGTTGAGAATAGTTTTCGCTATCCTGGGTTTTTTGTTATTGCAAATGAATATGAGACTTGTTCTTTCTAACTCTATGAAGAATTTTGCTGCTGAATTTGTTTATCAAGTTAAGGAGTTCTCTGTTGGAATTTCTTGGGTCACTTAAGTATACTATCATATCATCTGCAAATAGTGATATTTTGACTTCTTCCTTTCCAATTCGTATCCCTTTGATCTCCTTTTGTTGTCTAATTGCTCTAGCTTGAACTTCAAGTACAATATTGAATGTGTAGGGAGAGAGTGGGCAGCCTTATCTAGTCTCTGATTTTAGTGGGATTGCTTCAAGTTTCTCTCTATTTAGTTTGATATTTATTTAGTTACTGGTTTGCTGTATATTGCTTTTACTATGCTTAGGTATGGGCCTTGAATTCCTGACCATTCCAAGACTTTTACTGTGAAGGGATGTTGAATTTTGTCAAATGCTTTTTCAGCATCAAATGAAATGATCATGTGGGTTTTTTCTTTAAGCTTATTTATGTAGTGGATTACGTTGATGGACTTCTGTATATTGAATTATCCCTGCATGCCTAGGATGAAGCATACTTGTTTGTGATGAATGATCATTTTTATGTGTTCTTGGATTTGGTTTGTGAGAATTTTATTGAGTATTTTTGCATCAATATTCATAAGGGAAATTGGCCTGAAGTTCTCTTTCTTTGTTGGGTCTTTGTGTGGTTTTGATATCAGCATAACTATGGCTTCATAGAATGAATTGGGTAGTGTTTCTTCTGTTTCTATTTAGTTTGAAGAGTATTGGTATTAGGTCTTCTTTGAAGGTCTGATAGAATTCTGCACTAAACCCATCTGGTCCTAGGCTTTTTTTTTTGGTTGGGAGTCTTTTAATGACTGCTTCTATTTCTTTAGAGTTTATGGGATTGTTTAGATCGTTTATCTGATTCTGATTTGTTTGTTTGTTTTGGTTTTTCGAGACAGGGTTTCTCTGTGTAGCCCTAGCTGTCCTGGAACTCAGAAATTCGCCTGCCTCTGCCTCCCAAGTGCTGGGATTAAAGGCATGTGCCACCACTGCCCAGCTTATCTGATCCTCATTTAACTTTGGTATTTGGTGTCTCTCTAGAATGTTGTCCATTTCATCCAGATTTTCCAATTTTGTTGAGTATAGGCTTTTGTAGTAGGGCCTGGTAATTTTTTGAATTTCCTCAGTTTGTGTTTAATATATCTCCATTTTCATTTCTGATTTTGTTAATTTGGGTACTATCTCTGTGCCCTTGAGTTATTCTGGCTAAGGGTTTATCTATCTTGTTGATTTTCTCAAGGAACCAGCTCCTGGTTTTGTTGATTCTTTGTACAGTTGTTTTGGTTTCTACTTGGTTGATTTCAGCCCTGAGTTTTCCAGTTTCCTACTGTCTACTCCTATTGGGTGTATTTGCTTTTTTTGTTCTAGAGGTTTCAGCTGTGCAGTTAAACTGCTAGTGTATGCTCTCTCCAGTTTCTCTTTGGAGGCACTCAGAGCTATGTGTTTTCCTCTTACCACTGCTTTCATTGTGGCCCATAAGTTTGGGTTATGACCAAGTTATCATTGAGTAGAGCATTGTTCAGCTTCCATGTACATGTGGGCTTTCTGTTGTTTTTTGTTGTTATTGAAGACCAGCCTTGGTCTGTGATGATCTGATAGGATGCATGGAATTATTTCAATCTTCTTGTTTCTGTTGAGGCCTGTTTTGTGACTGATTATATAGTCAGTTTTGGAGAAGGTACCATGAGGTGCTGAGAAGAAGGTATACTCCTTTGTTTTAGGATAAAATGTTCTATAGATATCTGTTAAATCCATTTGTTCTATAACTTCTGTTAGTTTCACTGTGTCTCTATTTAGTTTTGGTTTCCATGATCTGTCCAGTTCTGAGAGTAGGGTGTTGAAGTCTCCTACTATTATTGTGTGAGATGCAACGTGTACTTTGGGCTTTAGTAGAGTTTCTTTTATGAATGTGGGTGGCCTTGCATTTGGAGCATAGATGTGCAGAATTGAGAGTTCTTCTTGGTAGATTTTTTTCTTTGATGAGTATGAAGTGTCCTTGCTTATCTTTTTTGGTAACTTTTGGTTGAAAGTTAATTTTATTTTGATATTAGAATGGATACTCCATTTACTCCATTTGGTTTGTGGACCATTTGCTTAGAAATTGTTTTCCAACCTTTTGGTCTGTTGCTGTGTCTGTCTTTGACACTGATGTGCATTTCCTGTATTCAGCAAAATGCTGGGTCCTGTTTACATATCCAGTATGCTAGTCTATGTCTTTTAATTGGGGAATTTCATCAATTGATGTTAAGAGATATTAAGGAATAGTGATTGTTGCTTCCTGTTATTTTGTTGCTAGAGGTGGGATTATGTTTGTGTTTGGCTATCTTCTTCTGGGTTTGTTGAAAGAAGATTACTTTCTTGCTTTATCTAGGGTGTAGTTTCCCTCCTTGTGTTGGAGTTTTCCATCTATTAACCTTTGTAGGGCTGGATTTGTGGAAAGCTATTGTGTAAATTTGGTTTTGTCATGGAATATCTTGATTTCTCTCTCTACGGTAATTGAGAATTTTGCTGGGTATAGTGCCTGGGCTGGCATTTGAGTTCTCTTAGGGTCTGTATGACATCTGCCCAGGATCTTCTGGTTTTCATAGTCTCTGGTGAGAAGTCTGGTATAATTCTGATAGGTCTGCCTTTATATGTTACTTGATCTTTCCATTACTGCTTTTAATATTCTTTTTTTGTTTTGTGCATTTGGTGTTTTGATTATTATGTGATGGGAGGAATTTCTTTTTGGATCCAAACTATTTAGAGTTCTGTAGGCTTCTTGTATATTTATGAGCATCTCTTTCTTTAGGTTAGGGAAGTTTTTTTTCTTTAATTTTGTTGAAGATATTTACTGGTCCTTTAGGTTGGAAGTCTTCATACTCTTCTATACCTATTATCCTTAGATTTGGTCTTCTCATTGTGTCCTGGATTTCCTGGATGTTCTGGGTTAGGATCTTTTTGCTTTTTTCATCTTCTTTGACTGTTGTGTCAATGTTTTCTATGGTGTCTTCTACCCCTGAGATTCTCTCTTCTATCTCTTGTATTCTGTTGGTGATGCTTGCATCTATGACTACTGACATCTTTCTTAGGTTTTCTAACTCCAGGTTTGTCTCTCTTTCTGATTTCTTTATTGTTTCTATTTTCATTTTCAGATCCTGGATGGTTTTGTTCAATTCCTTCACCTGTTTGATTGTGTTTTCTTGTAATCAAAAAAGTTTTGATTTTTGTGTTTCTTCTTTAAAGGCTTCTACCTGTTTTCCTGTATTTCTTTAAGGAAGTTATTATGTCCTCCATCATCATCATGAGATGTGATTTTTAAATCAGAATCTTGTTTTCTGGTGTGTTGGGGTGTCCAGGGCTCACTGTGGTGTAGAACTGGGTTCTGATGATGCCAAGTAGCCTTGGCTTCTGTTGCTTATGTTCTTGCCCTTGAGTCTCACCATCTGGATATCTCTGGTGTTAGCTGGTCTTGCTGTCTCTAACTGTGGCTTGTCCCTCCTGCAAACCTGTGTGTCAGTACTCCTGGGAGACCAGTTCTCTCTGGGAGGAATTTCAGTGTGGAGAGTTGTGGCATAGGATCATCTCTGGGGCACAGATGGAAACCGGAAGGATCCTGTCCTGGGCTGTTCCTTGGTTCCTGTGTCCTGATGGCTCTGGGCAGGTCCCTCTTGGACCAAGAATTTGAGCAGGAGTGGTGGTCTAACCTATGCTTACAGATGTGTCAGCACTCCTGAGAAGCCAGCTCTCTCTTTGGTATGGAGAGCTGTAGCACAGGATCAGCTCTGGGTGCCTTGGGCTTTCATTAAGGTAACAAGTATAGTTTTTCTTTCTTTCTTTCTCTCTTTTTTTTTTGTGGTGCTGGAAATTAAACCTAGGACCTTGTACAAACTAGGCAAGTACTTCCCTTCTGATATGCACCCTAGAACCATTTTATGAATATAAATGTATATGTGAATATATAGTTAAGTATATAGTATAAATCAATCAATCAACATGTTAATTCTCGACTCCATTTACTTTTAGCCAAAATAATTAACTACATGTGGTTGAGGGCCTTCCCTGACACATCACACCACACACTATTGATATCACATGCCTCCAGCCTCGGAACTTACTCTGTTTGCTCCTGATTTTTCTTCGGCAAGTTTAGTGGATAAAACATCTTTATCCTCTTTCTAGCTCCTTTGGGGTCTTGTTCTATGTATATAAGTTTATTTCTGTGAAGGTACACATATGTGCATGTATGCATATAGTCCAGAGGACAATGAAAAAATGCCATTCATCAGGTGCTGCCCATCTTAATTTTTAAGACATGGTTTTAATGACCTGGAACTTTCCAAGTAGGTTACATTGGCTGGCTAGTAAATTCCAGCTATTCACCTGCCTCCACTTCTTGAGAGCTGAGATTACATGTGTGTGCCAGGTATACACCCAGCACTTTTAAAATCTATATTCTAAGGACTTCCTTCAGGTCCTTGTACTTGTATGGCAAGTACTCTTCCAACTGAGCTGTTACCCCAACCTGAGATCTTGTTTTTATGATTGGGTTTTACTTAAATTTGATGCCACATTTGGGGACTTTGCATTGTAATTTTGGACTGAAACAGAATACTATAGTGTATACTAAGTCAGGTTGAAAAACATAAATATTTTAAAATCTGCTTGTATAAAATAGAATTGTTTAAATAGTTCTTTTCGATGCATGTTTATCTCTCTGTGGAATAACTTGGAAACACAGGAAATCTCTAACAATGGATGTCTCTGGGGAGTAGGATCAGAACACTGTGTGTGGGAAGGAAACTTTTCATTTAATACCTATTTAGGTTATTTGAAAAATTTTAAAACATATTAAGAATATAATTCAAAGTATCTCTTAAAATAGTTCCCCATTATTAAAGTGTGAATAACATATAGAAAGCTGTATATATCTAATGTATAGTTTGCTTAATTTAGAAATAAGTATACCTTTGTGAAACTATCATAATAATCTGTGCTGTAAACACATCCATAGCCTCACAAAGTTTCCTGTTGCCCTCTTTATTATGCCTTGTGTTGTAAGAACACCTAAGATGAGTTATAACCTTTTAGCAAGAATTAAAAGGTATGACACAGCATTGTTAACTGCAGGCACTGTTTGCCATGGGTGGTCTCTAGGACGTTTGAGCTGAAATTTGTATACTGTTAACATAATGACCATTCTTCTAGTTCTAGTTTGCTGTCTGCTGATGTGACCAAGACCCTGACCTAAGGCAGCCTGTAGAGGAAAGGGTTTGTTTGACTTTCACTTATATGTCACAGTCTGTCATTAAAGGTTAGTCAGGGTAGGAACTCAAGCATGAACCTGGAGCAGGAACTGAAGCAGAGGCCATGGAACACTGCTTTCAGGCTTGCTCTCCATGACCTATTCAGCTCGGTTCCTTATACAGTCCAGGACCATCAGCCTTGATGTGGACCACCCACAGTGGGCGGGGCTCATCTGCATCAATCATTAATCAAAAAAAATGTCCCACAGATTTGCCTTCAGGCCAATTTGATAAAGAATTCCTCAATTGATGTTTTGTTTTGTTTTTTTAAACAATAAGTGGGAGAGGGTGGGGTGGCAGACATGGGGAGGGGGGAGGCAACAGGAGTTTGTTTTTGTTTGTTTCTTTGTTTTTTGGAGGGGAAACTGGGAATGGAGAAATTTACATGTAAATAAAGAAAATATCTAATAAAAAATGAAACATGCTAAAAAAATTGTATTATGATGAGAGAAGTTACATGATTTCAATTTATCTGAATTTGTTAACATTTAAAAACATATTTTAAGTAAATAGAATTAAATCACATTCTTGTTTCCCTTTTGTACCCCCACTCCTCCCAGAGACCCCCCTTCAATACCTACAATATCTTTTTTGTCATATTCCTTAAAATGTATAAAATATTATAACAATAAAAATAAGCATTATAAAAGTTGCTTGATATAAAACAACAATCAATTCAACAGTCTTATGTAGATGCTCGTCTACAGCAATAGTGAAAATAC
>NW_022196896.1:39598216-39627028 GCF_008632895.1 Mastomys coucha
GTGATCCTGGTTGTATCAGAACTCCTCAGAGTCAAGCTGTCTCTGTGACCCTGTGATTCTGGGATCCTATGATCCTGTGATGCTGAGCTTGTTAGAGCATCTAGGTGTGGGGCTTCCTCTGGGTGTTGTGGGACTGGCTGCGGAGCTTGCACCCAAGGTCTGCTCATGACACCAACCCAGACAGACTGGAAGGAACCCGAGTCACTGGGTTAGAGGAGTTCCTGTGTGCCTGGTCCCGCTGGTCCCAGTTACTCCCAGTGTTGGGAGAGATGTTGGTTCCTGACACACCTCTGATCCTGTGTGTGTCAGAGCACCTGGGATTGGAGCTTCCTATAGGTGTTGTGGGAATGGCTGCAGAGCTTGCACTCAAGGTCTGCTCTGGACACCAGCCCAGACAGACAGGAAGGAGAATTCCTCAATTGAGATTCCCTCTTCCCAGGTATGTTTATGTTGCATCAAGTCAACAAATACTAACAATCTGTCTTAGTTAGGGTTTTACCGCTGTGAGCAGACACCATGACCAAGGCAATTCTTACAAAGGGCAACACTTAATTGGATCAGAGGTTCAGTCTATTATCATGAAGGTGGGAAAATGGCAGCATCTAGGCAGGCATGCTTCAGGAGGAGCTGAGAGTTCTACATCTTCATCTGAAGGCTGCTAACAAAATACTGGCTTCCAGGCATTAGGATGAAGGTTTTAAAGCCTACAGCCATCTAAGGTGGGACCAGCCAGAAGGCATAGGCCGCAGAAGAGGTAGAGCAGGTGGTACAGGGTTCTTCCTACCTCTATCTACACCCATGAGGTGTGCCTGTTCCACAGCCCTCTGTGCATCTTTCCTGCCAGGTGAGAGCTGGTCTCTGGGGAGTGCTCTGATGCAGGGACTAGCCATTTTCTCTCAGGTGACTTTCTAAGGTGGGACCAGCCAGGAGGCACAGGCCCCATAAGCAGTAGAGTAGCTGGGACAGGGTCCTTCCTGCATCCATCTGCACCTAGAAGGGAAGGCAAGGGTCTTACCAGGAGAAAGCTGATCTCCCAGGAGTGCTGACACAGGCATACAGACCTACAAGAGGAACAAGCTCCAGCCACAGACAGGAAGAACATCTAACACCAGAGATAACCAGATGGTGAAAGGCAAACTAAGAATTTTACCAACAGAAACCAAGACTACTTGGCATCATCAGAACCCAGTACTCCCACCACAGCAATTCTTGAATACCTCAACACACCGGAAAAGCAAGATTTGGATCTAAAATCATATCTCATGACGGTGATAAAGGAATTTAAGAAGGATATAAATAACTCCCTTAAAGAAATACAGGAGAACACAGGTAAACAGGTACAAGCACTTAAAGAGGAAACACATAAATCCCTTAAAGAATTACAGGAGAACATGAGTAAATAAGTAGAAGCCCTTAAAGAGGAAACACAAAAATTCCTTAAAGAATTACAGGAAAACACAACCAAATAAGCAAAGGAAACCATCCAGGATCTAAAGATGGAAGTAGAAACAATTAAGAAATCACGAAGAGAGATAACTCTGGAGTTAGAAATCTTAGGAAAGAGGTCAGGAGCCATAATGAAAGCATCACCAACAGAATACAAGAGATAAAAGAAAGAATCTCAGGGGCAGAAGATATCATAAAAAACATTGACACAACAGTCAAAGAACATGCAAAATGCACAAAGTTCCTAACCCAAAACATCCAGGAAATCCATGACACAATGAGAAGACCAAGCCTAAGTATAATAGGTATAGAAGAGAATGAAGACTTCCAACTTAAAGGGCCAGCAAATATCTTCAACAAAATTATAGAAGAAAACCTCCCTAACCTAAAGAAAAAGATGCCCATAAACATACAAGAAGCCTACAGAACTCCAAATAGTTTGGACCAGAAAAGAAATTCCTCCTGTCTATATAATAATCAAAACACCAAAGCACAAAACAAAAATAAATATTAAAAGCAGTGAGGGAAAAAGGTCAAGTAACATATAAAGGCAGACCTATCAGAATTATACCAGACTTCTTGCCAGACACTATGAAAGCCAGAAGATCCTGGGCTTATGTCATAAAAGAACACAAAAGCCAGCCCAGGCTACTATACCCAGCAAAACTCAATTACCATAGATGGAGAAACCAAGGTATTCCATGAAAAAACCAAATTTACACAATATCTTTTCACAAATCCAGCCCTACAAAGGATAATAGGTGGAAAACTCCAATGCAAGGAGGGAAATGACATCCTAGAAAAAGCAAGAAAGTAATCTTTCAACAAAACTAAAAGAAGATAGCCACGTGAACAGAAAGAATTTCAACTCTAACAACAAAAATAACAGAAAACAACAATCACTATTCCTTAGTATCTCTTAGCATCAATGGACTCAAGTCCCCCAAAAAGACATAGACTAACAGACTGGATATGTATATAGGACCCAGTATTTTACTGCATAGAGGAAACACACCTCAGTGACAAAGGCAGACACTATCTGAGAGTAAAAGATTGGAAAACAATTATCTAAGCAAATGGTTCCAAGAAACAAGGTGGAGTAGTCATTCTAATATTGAATAAAATCAACTCTCAACCAAAAGTTATCAAAAAAAAGATACTGAAGGACACTTCATAATTGTCAAAGGAAAAATCTACCAAGATGAACTCTCAATTCTGAACATCTATGCTTCAAATGCAAGGGCACCCACATTTATAAAAGAAACTCTACTAAAGCTCAAAGTACACATCGCACCCCACACAGTAATAGTGGGAGACTTCAACACCCCACTCTTAGCAATGGAAAGATCATGAAAACTGAAACTAAACAGAGACACAGTGAAACTAACAGAAGTTATAAACCAAATGGATCTAACAGATATTTATAGAACAATTCATCGTAAAGCAAAAGAATATACCATCTTCTCAGCACCTTATAACACCTTCTCCAAAATTGACCATATAATTGGTCACAAAACAGGCCTCAACAGAAATAAGAAGATTGAAATAATCCCATTCACCCTATCAGATCACCACAGACTAAGGCTGGTCTTCAATACCAACAAAAACAATGGAAAGCATGCATATACATGGAAGCTGAACAATGCTCTACTCAGTGATAACTTGGTCAAGGAAGAAATAAAGAAAGGCTTTTTAGAATTTCGTGAAAATGAAGACATATCATACCAAAACTTATGGGATACAATGAAAGCAGTGGTTAGAGGAAAACTCATAGCTCTGCGTGCCTCCAAAGAGAAAGTGAAGAGAGCTTACACTAGCAACTTGACAGTATACCTGGAAGCTCTAGAACAAAAATAAGCAAATTCACCCGAGAGGAGTAGACAGCAGAAAATAATCAAACTCAGAGCTGAAATCAACCAAATAGAAACAGAAAGAACTATACAAAGAATCAACAAAACCAGAAGCTGGTTCTTTGAGAAAATCAACAAAATAGATAAACTCTTAGCCAAACTAACCAGAGGGCACAGAGACAGAAATTAATTAAATTAATAAAGTCAGAAATAAAAGGGAGACATAACAATGAAATAACTATTTTGTTTGTTGAATATTAACTGTTGAAAATGTTAAAATCATGTTCTACCAAAAAAAAAAAAAAAAAAAAAAAAAAAAAAAAAAAAGAAAGAAAGGAAGAAACCAGGAAAGGCTCTCATCTAAGAATCACATCACTCCCTTTGTGCATCCTTTTTGTGTTTATCTAGGTCCCTTCCCTACAAACCCACTCTGCTGGGTCTCAGGCTTCAGGCCTTGCACCCATAGAGCACCTGTAAGGACCCACTCCAGTTACTAAGAGCCTTCTCCTTAAGCAACCTTCACTACTGACTGCCCAGGTCCTCACAAGTCCACAGAGGCCTTGACCTCCAGGTGCTCCTGCTGTTTCTTCTCATGACAGACTTGAAGAAAAATGTAGCCTTGAAACAAATGTGGCCCCAGAAGGCAATAGAACCTCTGATCAGCATCTGGCTTTGGTACAACTTGGTTCATCAGACCATTTCACAAGCACGGGACCCAAAATGTGTTCTGCAGTCTCTGTAGACACTTCAGGTGGATGTGCCCTGGCTTGAGACAACAGCATCTCGCTTTCTTTTTCTAGTTACTGGTTTAGGAAGAGCATATACAGACATTGAGACTGTATGCATCTCACCAAATCCCTGTGTGTGACCTCACCCATGGGTGGCCTGATCCTTCATGGCCTGGCTGTGCAATAGGTGAGAACAGGTAAGAACTGGGCCCTGAGTCCTGCAAGTGAGACATCTAGAGCACTCATATGTGCCTAGATATATCTATCCTGTAAGAAGAAGCATGCCTAGATATATCTATCCTGTAAGGAGAGGCAACAGTCCACCCAGTGCGGGACCCTGCAAGGTGACACTTTCAGTACTGGAGTGGGTACAGGCTGGTCACCTAGTTTCCACATGTAGACAACATGACTTGTGGGCCTTGGCCAGGCCTTCACATTGTACTTCCTCAGATGACAAGAAAGAAGAAGGAATTGGCGCTAACCACCCCCAGGGTCAGCTTTGCCCTCCCCGGACATGAGAGACTAAGCTAGGTGAGTGTAAAAACCAGCATGGGTGACAAAGCCCAGAGACAGCACATAGGGGTACGACTGAGCCATAGGCTCCCTTGGCACCACTTGCCAGGGAGAGGGCAGCTAAACAGAGTTGAAAGGCACACCAAAAGCCTGGGGATGAGAACTGCTTAATTATTCAAACGGGCACTTGGGTAGCCACATCCTAATTGGCAGGAAGGCCTTGAAACACTGGTGTCTGTCTTATTAAAAATAGCTTTCCTACTAAAAAAATCCAAAACCAAAACAAAACAAAAAAACAAAACAATGACTTTATGAAATTCTTAGGCAAATAGATGGAACTAGAAAAACACACATGGTATTCACTCACTAATAAGTGGATATTAGCTCAAAAGCTCGTAAAACCCTAGACAATTCACAGAGCACGTGAAGTTTAAGAAGAAGGAAGACCAAAGTGTGGGTGTTTCGGTCCTTCTTAGAAAGGGGAACATAATACTCATGGAAGCAAATATGGAAACAAAGTGTGGAGCAGAGTCTGAAGGAAAGGTCATCCAAAGACTGCCCTACCTAGGGATCCATCCTGTATATAGTCACAAAATGCAGACACTACTGTTAGAGAAAGGACTGAAGAAGCTGAAGGGGTTTGTAACCCCATAGAAAGAACAACAATATCAACCAACCAGACTCCCCATAGCTCCCAGGGACTAAACCACCAACCAAGGAGTACACATGGAGGGCACCACGGCTCCAGCCGCATATGTTGGAAAGATGGCCTTGTCCAGCATCAATGGCAGGAGAGGCTCTTGGTCCTGTGAAGGCTTGATACCCCAGTGTAGGGGAATTCAAGGGCAGGGAGGCAGGAGTGGATGGATGGGGGAACACCCTCATAGAAGCAGGGGGAAGGGAGATGGGATAGGAGCTTTTTGGGAGGTGGGTAACAGGGAAAGGGGACAACATTTGAAATGTAAATAAAGAAAATATCCAATAAAAAAAGATAAAAAAGAGTATACCATATGGGTTATACAATAGCAAATGTTCATCCCTGAAAACATACAGGCTGTAATTTTATGTTTAGGAATCCATACAAACATACAACAGTATGTATAAAGAAAAACTTATTAAGACATAGTAAATGTCCATGTAAAGTCAAGGTTTTTTTTTATCATCTAAATTAAAAAAAAAACAAACCCTACAATTTAAAAAAGAAAAAGAAGGCAGAGACAGGTGGATAGAATAGGACAGACTAATCTACTACATAGCAAATTCAAGCCTTCTTGTTGTTTCCTTTTTAGGCTCAAGAATATTTGTTGGCCAGCTAAAATCAATATAACTTCCATGCATAAACAAAAGTTTTATTAACTAATGTCTTCACTATACAAATACTGGAAATCTGATTTTCTTAAACAAGCTGTATTGGTTACTTTTCCATTGCTGTAATAAAATAAAATAACCAAGGCAACTTGCAGAATAAAGTATTTATTTAATTGGCATATGGTTCCAGAGGGCTAAGAGGCTATCATGGTAGGGAAGCATGGCAGTAAGCGGCAGACACGGCAGCGGGAGTCGAAGCTGAGAGCTCCTAACTTGAACCATAAGCACAAGACAGAGTGGTCTGGGAATGGCTTGAAGCTTTTGAAACAACATCAAAGCCCTATCTGTGACATTCTACTTCTGCCTCTTGAATGCTAGGATTGTTGGAATGTAATACTATACCCTGCTTATGTAGCGCTGGGGATTGAACAAAGGCCTTGCATATGCTATACCCAAGTACTTCACTTACAGAGCTACACATCTCTAGCCTATAACACTCCTCATAAATATTTTAGCTGTTAACCGTTTATCATTCACAAATGAACTTTCCCTGTCCACTGCTTAACTTTTCACATTGTTGATTGTTTCCCTTGCTACATAGAAGCTTTCCATTTTGCTGTAGGACTAGTTATTTTGTTGCCTGGGCTTTTGGTGTGATATCCAAAACCTCAAGGTTGTAGGAAACAGCTTTTTCTCTTTTATGTTCTTTTCTGGGGGCTTTGTCTCTTAAGGTTTTAGAGTTAGGTCTTTTGTCCATTTTGAGTTAATTTTTAGTAAGTTTCAATCACTTGCATGTAAAAACCCAGTATCTCTAACATCAGTTACTGAAGAGACTAGACTGTTTTCTAGATGCTCTTGTTGAAAATTAGTTCTAACCCAGGCAGTGGTGGCCCATGCCTTTAATCCCAGCACTCAGGAGGCAGAGGCAGGCGGATTTCTGAGTTCAAGGCCAGCCTGGTCTACAGAGTGAGAGGACAGCCAGGGCTACACAGAGAAACCCTGTATTGAAAATCCAAAAGAATAAAAAAAAATAGTTCTAACTTTGTATTTATTTTGTTTCATTGATTTCTGTTTCTGTTTTTATGTCAATATAATATTGTATTGATTACTAATTAATTAAATTTGAAATACAATGAGAAAGAGTCTTAGCTCAAGAGACAAGTTTGCTTTCTAAAAAGACTTATCTATTTTAATTTTATATGTGTTTTGTCTGTGTGTATACATACCATGTGCATGCCTGGTGCTTGAAGAGAGTGTTAGATCTGCTAGAACTTGAGTTGTAGCTAGTTGTCAGCCTCCATGTGAATATTGGAAACTGAACTTGGGTCCTCTGAAAGAATAACACGTGTCCTTAGCCTCTGAGCTATTTGTACAGTCCCAGTGTTTCAAAATTGTAGGAATTCAATTTTTTCCTTATTCTATTGAATGTTGTGATTACAGAAATATACTTTCATGTTCTGACTGCAATGTCACTTAAATATCAGGAAGTATGATGCTTCCAAATCTTTCAATATTACCTTATCTTGTCAGTGTATGCGTGTGTGTGTGTGTGTGTGTGTGTGTGTGTGTGTGTGTGTTACTTGCTTGGATTTTAAGTCTTTTTTTATTTCTGTGGAGAATGTCATTGAGATTTTGTTATGTATTATGTTAAGTCTCTGTATTATTTTTCACAGTATGGGTGTTTTAGCAATATTCTTTTGATCCAGGAACATAGGCTATCTTTCTGTATACTTATATCTTTTTCAGTTTCTTGTAACCATGCTTTATAATTCTTAGGTTACAAATCTTTTATTTCTTTCAGTTACATTTGTTTTTATTTTTTGATACTGTTGCAAGAGACATTATTTTTCCAGCTAGGTTATTATTTGTGCTTATGAGTTACTGGGGTTTTTGTGATTTTGCATCTTTTATCTTTGTGTCTTTATAAATTCATGTATCAGTTGTGATCATTTATGTGTGAATATGTATAAGGTGGGGTTTTCCTCATGAGGAATCATACCATTGAGAAGGGAGGTGGTATTGCTTTGAACTTTCTGATTTAGATACGTTTTTGTTTTTCTTTTCATTATCTTCTTACTTTTCTAGGACTTTCAATATGATATTGACTAGAAGTGTCAGCATGGCATCCTATGTTGTGCTAGATCTTAGCAGAAAATTTTCCACCTATTTCCTACTGATTATGATAGTAGTGGGGGATTTTCCACAAAAGACATTGATTATGTTGCAGAACTTTCCTTCTAAACCCAAACTGTTTTTAAAATCAAGGATGCTGAACTTTCTCAAATGGTTTTTCTCAGTCAATTGAGACAAATGTGTCATTATAATCTTTCAGTTTGTCAGTGTGATGCATTCTACTGATTGATTTGTATTTTTAAAAAACTTGCCTTGTATGCCAGGAGTAAGTCCCATTTTATCAAGACATATAATTTTTTGATGTGTTGTTGGTTTATCTTGGTCAAATTTTATGGATTATTTTTATGTCAGTGTTGTTAAAAGATGCCAGCTTCTGACAATGTCTTTTGTTCAAGGATCATCATGATGTTGGCTTCATAACATTTGTTTGGCAATATTTCCTCTGGTTCTGTGTTTTGAATAATTTAAATAGTTTTGGTTGACAAGATGGTTCAGTAAGTAAAATTACTTACTGTGCAGGCCTGACAATCTGAGTTTGATCTCTGGATCCCACAGTACAAAGAGAGAACCTACTCCCTAAAGTTTTCTTCTGACTTCCATATTTGATTATGGCATGTGTGTACATAAACACATACACATAAAAACACACATGAACATTCATATAGGTAATAATTCTTTGGTAGAATTCAGTTGTGAAATCAACTGATCATGAGGTTTGTTTGTTGGAAGCTTTTCAATAACTTCTTCAGTATCTTTATTTGTTATTCATTTGTTCAAGTATTTTAATTCTTCATGATCCAATCTTAGCAAGTTATATTATTTTCTTCTAGAAATTCACCCATTTCCTTTATGTTATACAATTTTTGGATCATATGTAATAGTCTCTTGTTATCCTTTTACTTTCTGGTATTTCTATTATAGTCATCACTTTGATTTATTATTTTATTCATTCATATCTTTTCTTTATTGTTAGGCTAGAAGCTAATTGATTTTGTTTCTCTTTTCAAAAACCAAAATTAATTTGTATTGAGATTTTTATATTACAACTTTTCTATCCTCTATTTATTCTGATCTCTAATATTTCCTTCTGTCTGCTAACTTTATGTTAGCCTGGTGTTTTCCTAACTATGGAAGCATATCTTAGCTGATCTGATCATGGAAGGGTCTTTCTTCTTAGAATTCTGGACACTGAGCCCTTTCTTGTACATTTGTGGGTGAGCTTCATGCTGTTGAGCTATGCCCCAATTGCTGGGTTGAAGATTGTGCAGCTGAACTACATCCTCAGCTCTGTTTTCTTTTTATTGTGAGCATGTATTTCTATAACATATACTTTTAGGACTGCTTTTGGCATATTTCAGGAGCTTTGGTATGCCATGTTTACCTTGTCATTTGTCACAACATACACATATATGTTATGACACAGGTTTATATTTACTTGTTTGTCTTACTCTGGCTCAGGCTGGCTTCCAACTCACTGAGATCCTCTTCCTTCAGGCTTTTGTGCTATGAAGTCTTTTCATATTTCTTATTGCCATTTTGACTTGTAAGTTAAATTCTTTAAAATTCTATTTTCAGTGGATATATGAAATATGGGAAGGAATATTATAGTTATGCTTAGTGTATTTGCCAGATGTTTAAGACAAATCGTGACATATAAATGACCCTTTTGTTACTTCCTGGTATTATTTTCTTCCTCCCTTCCAAGGTAATTCTTAATCTAAGTAGGAAATTATCATTTCCATGCAATGTTATGTATCTTTGCTAAAAATAAAGATCAATAAGTAATATATAATACTGTGTATATGCTCTAAATATTATGGAAATGAGATTATAATGTATCAATACATAGGCTCATTTTTCCCAGCATATTTTGCCATTTAATAAGTTGAGAGGTTATTAATTACAACTGTTAACTGGTATTCTAGTATAGGTCAACACATTATATTTTATTTTGTTGATGGACAGTTAGGTTGTACTTGGTATTCAGTTTTAAGTTGCAATAACTATTCTTTCATGCTTCTTCCATATATCTTTTTTCACTAAAATTTTACTTTGAGTCAGAATCTTATTGCATGTGTGTGTGTGTGTGTGTGTGTGTGTGTGTGTGAGTGCTTTTGTGTATGTATGTGTAGGCCAGAGGTCAACCTAGGTTGTCTTGTGCTATTTACCTTGGCTTATGAGACAGGGTCTCACATTGTCCTAGAACTTGCCAAATAGGCTGGCTAGGCTGGCTGGTCAGCAAGATCTAGAGATCTTACTGTTTCTACTTTTCCAGCATTGAGATTACAAGTGTGCACATCATACCCAGCTTCCTGGCTTCTTATTTATTTAGTTAATTTTTTGACATGGGTTCCATTGATCAAACTTCATGTAATTAAAATGTTTGGTCATTGAGGAAAAGTGACCAGCTGAGACATCTCTCCAGTCTCATATCTTGACTCTTTTTGATCTTTTTTCCTTTACATTGAGTCTGAAAATGAGGCTAATCATGTTTAGAACATTATTATTTTTTTATTATTATTTGTCACTGGTGTTAACAGATGTTGAATGTGAGCATGTGATTTCTGTGCATGTGTGAACATGACAATCCTGTTCTTGTGATGTCATTTCCGTGCATGTGTGAACATGACAATCCTGTTCTTGTGATGTCATTTCCGTGCATGTGTGAACATGACAATCCTGTTCTTGTGATGTCATTTCCATGCATGTGTGAACATGACAATCCTGTTACTGTGATGTCATTTCCGTGCATGTGTGAACATGACAATCCTGTTACTGTGATGTCATTTCCGTGCATGTGTGAACATGACAATCCTGTTACTGTGATGTCATTTCCGTGCATGTGTGAACATGACAATCCTGTTCTTGTGATGTCATTTCTGTGCATGTGTGAACATGACAATCCTGTTCTTGTGATGTCATTTCTGTGCATGTGTGAACATGACAATCCTGTTATTGTGATGATGCTCTTTTTTTTCACTAAAAGTTTTTTTTATTAGATATTTTCTTTATTTACATTTCAAAACTTATCCCCTTTCTTGGTTTCCCCTCCGAAAAGAACCCCTATTCTCCCCTCCCTCCCCCTGCTCACCAACCCACCCTCTCTTGCTTCCTGGCCCTGGCATTCCCCTATATTGGGGCATCTAGCCTTCACAGGACCAAAGGCCTCTCTTCCCATTGATGACCGACTAGGCCATCCTCTATATATAGCTGGAGCCCTGAGTCCCACCATGTGTACTCTTTGGTTGGTGGTTTAGTCCCTAGGAGTTCTGAGGGAACTGCTTAGTTCATATTGTTGTTTATCCTAAGGGGCTGCAAACCCTTCAGCTCCTTCAGTCCTTTCTCTAGCTCCTTCATTGGGGACCCTACTAAAACAATTTTTTAATTGTAAACCATCCTTGAGTTCTTTGGATGAGTTTGTTCTGTTGGTTTTAATACAACAGTTGTATGACTCTATTGTGATTTGAGGAGTATTCAAAAAATATATTTGATTAATCAGCTGTACACTCATTTGGGCCTGGTGAGGAAATTAACTAAACAGGAAAGAATGCTTTTATAGGATAAATGCATGTTTTCTTTCTTTGATACTCTCATCTGCTCCCCCATTTCTTTATTTTTTCTCAATTTTTGTGAATACTCCATTTGTCCTTGAAAACAATATGCAGCCTGTAAGTATTAAATGTCGAGTCTTTGTGTATTAGGCTATTTTTACTCTATGTCTCTCATCCCATAATTTTACTAGACAACCTTTAGCTGCCTTAATTACTGAAACTTAGGAAAATCTACTTTTTATATTTAGGGTTTGTGGGTTTCTCTGTCATGTCACCTTTTGTTTAATGTATTATCAGGCCTTTTATTTTATTTTATTTATTTTTTTGAGACAGGGTTTCTCTGTGTAGCTCTGGCTGTCCTGAAACTCACTCTGTAGACCAGGCTAGCCTTGAACTCAGAAATCCACCTGCCTCTGCCTCCCAAGTGCCGGGACTAAAGGCGTGCGCCACCACCGCCCGGCTTAGGTCTTTTATTTTAAAGATCCTTATTTCTGAATATTAATCAAGAATGCTATTTTTGAGTGTTCTATTCTGGAGTGGGTTCAATCTGGAATACTTGCCAGTATGTGTTCTTCCACTGTACAACAATCAGGGTACCATTGTAAGGCACATGCTAAATTTGTGATTTCTATAATTCCCTAAGAATTGCAGCTATCCTCCATCTGGCCAGACAAAGCAAGAACGATCATGCTATGATGGCAGAGGAGTACAGCTTGAGCAGGGTGATTGAGGCTTGACTGCTTAAGCAGTAAGGATGCAGGCCTTTCCCTTTTCTGTGGTTTAGTTTTCTACAGAGATATGATAATGTGTCTACTTCTGTTGTTCAACTTACGACCATAAAGAACAGAAATATGTGCTTTTATTTAAATGTGTAAACACATACTATCATTTACACAAAGAAAGAGGTGCCCACCAATCCAACTGCATCTGGATTTGGTGAGTTTAATTTCTCAAGTATGATTGTTGCTTATGGGAGTTACTTAGGGATCTGACAGCCAGTCACTAAATCATGCAGCACACGCCTCAGTGTGGCCAGTCCTTGGAACTGCACTCATTGGCTCCACTGTGTCTGAAAATGTTTTACTAAAACAGACTTTGAGTTAAGTTCTGTATAGAAAAGATTTCAGTTTTAGATATTATATTCTGCAGGAAATAAAAGATAGAAATGGCATTTATCTAGATCGTGACAGGGGTTACTTAAGAAAGAGAACTGATATATCTGGAGTTTACTATGTACCAAGACTGCTTTGGATTCACCTTAAGTATATGTACACCAAAAAAAAAAAAAAAAAAAAAAAAAAAAAAAAAAAAAAAAAACCAAAACCAAAACCAAAACAATGCTGAGGCCTTTGTTTGGTGGGAGAAAGCCATACTGAAGACTTTGCCTCTGTAACCAGATCTTTGGATCTGGTTAGGTGTTGCCTCAAGCTCCATGACAACCTGGAATAAAGGGTCATCATTTTATAGACCAGAGTTACTGGCTCTTTAGAAAATGTAGCTTTTCAACAAGGATCCTACTGGGTTCTGCAGCCTAGGAATTTGGCTAGGCAGGCAGGCCAGCAGTCCTCAGAATCCTCCTGTCAGTGTGAACCATACACCGAGCTCTTTTAAAACAGGTTCTGGGCACTGAACTTGGGTCCTAGTGCTTACAAGGAAAGCTCTTGATCTATTTCCTAGTGCCTAGTTTTTAATCCTTAATTTATATTGAAACCACCCAGGATGACCAGTGGGACAAGTGGAAGCTGAGAAATAGTTTGTATTTTTAAATAAAGCTGAATATTTGAAATATTTTGTGTGACTTGGAAGAAAATAGTATTAGATACCTGTTTACTTTTTTTCTAAATCAATTCACTTTGAATAAAGGGTCATCATTTTGTAGACGGGGGTTTTGTAAGTTTTGTACTAAGACAGCATACTACCAATAGTTAGCTATGTTTAGTCATAAGCCAGCACCATGCCTGGCATTTTGAAGGCATATTATACAAAGGAAAACAGAGGTGAGTATAGGTCTCTTTTCTGCAGAGACTTAGATATACACATATTTCAGTTACTGGAGTTTTGTTAAATAAAATAATTCCTCCCACAAATTGTAATGTTCAGTTAGCATAGGTAGCTCTTCTGTGACTAAGTGCCACATAGGTAAAGAATGGCCATCAAATCTTTGGTGCTTTTCTTGAAGTTTGCTACTGGGTGATTTGTCATGGTGCATCTCTTATTCAGTAGACAGAAAATGGTGTAGCTCTGTACTGCCCCTTGGTTAGTGGTATAAATCTATATGGTATCTATATAGGAGAATGAGGGGACGAGAGCTGTTCAAAAATGAAAAGTAATAAAGCTTGAGGTAAAATTTGACTCTAGCTGAACAGTGTTTTGAACAGGCAGCTAAGAGTGTTGACTCAGCCTATCACATCTCCAGAGAGGCAGCTGGACACACCTGTCAACCTGCATGAAGGAAGTGATGGAGCTGAAACAGAGAGATGCCACAGAAGTGAAGCTGACAATATGTCGTCACATTAAAGGAACTGTCAGAGGTGTCTCACAACGGAAAGGGCAAAGGACAAATGTTGGAAGTTGATCCAGTTAAGGAGCGACCATAATAATTAGGAATGCAGAACTTTTCAGAAGATATTTGTGTCAAATGGCAAATTATACAGAGAAAAGGCAAACACAATCCAGGCTACCCTCTTCTTTAAAAGAAACAATTCTTAGTGTTTCTTGTGATTTATATTTCAATACAATAAGCAAATAATAGCTTTTTATTTTTATGACTTCCAAATTATTTATAACCAAGAGTGACATTTTAATATTTTGGAAAAATCCTACGAGACACATAGTCAAATCCTTTCTAATTCCTGAGGTTGCTTGTACGGTTTTGTCTTTCCTGCCCATCCATCCCCTTCTGAAGCTGCCTTATAATGGAAAGGTGGCTTTAGAAACCATGGCCAGAGTATTCCCAGTTACTAGATAGTAAATAGAAGAGAATGGATGTGATGGATTTAAATGTAAATAATTGAAAGCAGGTACATAATTCATAAGGAACCCACTATGTCTAACATATTAAAAAATGCACAGGAGAAAGATTCGTCAAGGATAAGAAAACTAGAAATACTGGATAAAGAAGGAGGTTGTGAGAATGTGGGATTAATGTGTTAAGGAACATGCAGAAAGCAAATCAAGTTACTGGAGTTACTCAGAAGGGCAGTGAACCGCATCCAATAATGTTAAAGGATGAGTCACTTTCATATGATGAACCATTTTTCATCATGCAATTGAGAACAAAACTTTGTTTACTGGGATGGACCCATCACCTAATTGATCCAAGTTTAGTATTCCTCTCTTTGACTTACTTACACCTTAGCTTTGGGCACGTAATTTTAAGCACATAAGTTTTCTTCTTAGAAATTTTACTTTTGTAAAAGATTTCAAAAATTAGCTTTAAAAACTAGCATACGAAGTTTTGGAGTTTAGTATAGTATTTGCATATAGCATGTTTTCCTGATTCTCTTCTTGGATTCTCCTCTGGTGTACCTGGCCTGTCCTCCTTCCTTTCCTTCCCTCCTTCCCTCCCTCCTTCCTTCCCTTCCTTCCCTTCTTCCTTCCCTCCCTCCCTCCTTCCCTCCCTCCTGCCTTCCCTCCCTTTCTCCTTCCCATAGTCCTTCCTCTGCTCTCATACCACATGCCTTTTGTTTGTTATCGATCTCTGCCACCTTAACATTTCTGTTTGCCCCCTCATGCCCCTTCATAGCTTCATGGCCTGTACCTCTCCTCACGTAGTAACATTCACATATAGAAAAATGAAAACATAGGATCTTCAGAAGAGAGAAAATACGTGATATTTGCCTTTCTGCATCTGGCTTATTTTGCTTAATGTAGTGATTTCCAGCTCTATCCATTTTCCTGTAAAGGTGGTGATTTCATTTTTTTAAAAATTATTTTAGACTATAACATAATTACATCACTTACCCCTCCCCCCCTTTTTTTTCTTCTATCCAAATCTTTTTAGTGACACATCCTTCAACTAAGACTTTGATTTCCAGGCCTTGTAAGCAGCCAAACACAGTGAGACTGGAAGATTACTAGGAAAAACATTCTCTGGACAGTCCTTTGATCTGGGAGCATTACCATCGACAATGTTCCCAGCCACACGGATTCTCCCACAAGCACATCTCCAGGGCTCTTTACATGGCTTCTACATTCTTGGAAATACCCCATTTCCAGAAGGCCTCTTCTTTCTGGTCTCAGATGCTTGAATCATCTACACAGTACATTTGAATCACATGATGATAGGCCATTTCCCCTGTGAAGAGTGTGGATGTGTGGGAAAGTGCTATAGAGCAGGGTTTCTATACAATCAAGCTAAGTATGGGAGCAGGGTGGAAGAGGGTCTGTCTGTGGACAGCAGAGGAACCTAGTGATTCTCTCTGGGAACCAAAAACATTTTTTATTCTTTTTCTTCTATGCTTCAGCTAGACCAAGATACAGACACACCTGTATGCACACATTCACTCACTCATAAATACATTATACAAACATATACATACATAAACACACACATTCATTTTTAATATCTGGTAGAACTTTCCATTTCAGATTACTCTTGAACATTTCAGCAACTTTTGCACTGCCCTTATGTCTTAGGGTTTCCAATGCTGTGAGAGACACCAGGACCTTGGCAACTCTTATAAGGGAAAACATTTAATTGGGGCTTGCTTATAGTTTCAGAAGTTTAGTCCATTATCATGGTGGGAAGCATGGTAGCATGCAGACAGACATGGTGCTAGAGAAGGAGCTGAGAGTTCTATATTTTGATCTACAGGCATCAGAAGGAGACTATGTGTCACGTCAAGCATAGCTTGAGCATCAGAGACCTCAAAACCCACCCCCACAGTGACATACTTTCTCCAACAAGGCCACCCCTACTCCAAAAAAGCCACACCTCCTAATAGGGCTACTCCTTGGGCCAAGCATATTCAAACCACCACATTCTGCTCCCTGAGTCCCATAGGCTTGTTCAAATGCATGAGTCTATGAGGCTATTTCTATCCAAACCACCATAGGCTTGTTCAAATGCATGAGTCTATGAGGCTATTTCTATCCAAACCACCATATCTTATCTTACCACTGAGTAGAATAAAATTCAACTACTCATTCTAAAATTAGTGGGAAAATGTGTGACTTATCCAAGTGATTACTTAGTTTGAGACTAAAATCCAGTTCTGTCTGTGTTAAGTTTATTTTAGAACTATATGATTTTGGAGGCTGGGGTGTAGCTCGGGGAGGACACTTGCCTAGTGTGTGGAAAGGTCTGCGTTCCACCACTGAACTGGAAAAAATGGTTTTGATTCTGTTTAATGCAGGAAAACTGAAAAAGGATAAGAATGAAATTAGAAATCACCCATCACCCTACCCAGCTTCAGGTTTGGTCTATTTTTCTTTTTCATGTATGTTAGATGTAGATTTTACAAAACTGAAGTTATAATACCTGCTGTGCAGCTCTGATGCAGAAGCACAGAATAAACAGTTACTCTCACCAGTGAAGCATACATCAAAACAGTTTACTACAGCCACTTTGGCTATGTCTTCCTTTGCACTTATGCTTAGATGTGTCTTTTTCTCTTGGAAATCAAACAGATAATGCCCCAAGTTACTTTCTAGATATCATATGGATAAGGTCTTTGGTAAAATTTGTTCCAGGAATGTAGAATTATTTGAAGCAAAATTAGTGCTTCACATGGCCCTGGGCCATTGAACCCCAGCCATGGTTGGTGACATTCAGTTCTGGAAGTCATTTTGAAATCTGTTTTTTCTTTTTTTTTTAATTAGATATTTTCTTTATTTATATGTCATATGATAGCTTTCTCCAGTTTCCCCTCTGAAAAAAAGAAATAAAATAAAATAAAAACAAAAAACAAAACAAACAAACAAAAAACCCTGTTCCCTCCTCCCTCCCCCTGCTCACCAACCCATCCTCCTCACTTCCTGGCCCTGGCATTCCCCTACACTGGGGCATAGAACCTTCACAGGGCCAAGGGCCTCTCCTCCCAATTGATGACCAACTTGGCCATCCTCTACTATACACATGCTGCCAGAGCACTGAGTCCCACCCCATGTACTCTTTGGTTGGTGGTTTGGTCCCTGGGAGCTCTAAGGTTACTAGTTAGTTCATATTGTTGTTCATCCTAAGGGGCTATAAACCCTTCAGCTCCTTGGGCCCTTTCTCTATCTCCTGAAATCTTCTTCTTCTTTTTTTTTTGTTTTTCGAGACAGGGTTTCTCTGTATAGCCCCAGCTGTCCTGGAACTCACTCTGTAGACCAGGCTGGCCTCGAACTCAGAAATCCGCCTGCCTGTGCCTCCCAAGTGCTGGGATTAAAGGCATGCGCCACCACTGCCCGGCACTCCTGAAATCTTAAGGGTGAACAAAATCTCAGATGCCTCATCCAGTTGGAGATGATTATGAAAAGAAGGAAGCAAATGTTGCTCCAGCTATTCTAATTTCATAAAAGGAAAATGGCTGTTCAATAATAATAATAATAATAATAATAATAATAATAATAATAAAAAATAGTAATTATCACAAGGACAATGACAATGATGATGGTATATAAAGAGGAACTGCTGCTGATAGTTATCTGGCTTTTCCATATATCAATCTGACTTCTGAACCTCAACAGCACAGTGGTATGACCTTCTCCTATATCTGTTTCCCAGATTTATACAGTATAGAGCAGAAGATACTTAGAAACAACTTTACTATAGTGAGTGAAATCCTTGGAGTTTATTACTGGTTGTTTGATCTCAACATTAAGCCTGGGACTCAAATATTCATTCATTCATTTGCCCAACTATTCGCTTTTCATGAAAGCATATTTCCTTCTTTTGGTTCAGAAGAGTCAAGTTGTTTGAGAAGGGGTCTCAATGATGTGCCTTCTGTGCCTTCCTTCTCTGTCCTCCTTACCCATAGTGCTTTGGCAATGCCTGGCCTATCACTTGCTTACTTATTTTAATTGTAAGTCAGTTATCTCATCTACTTACTGCATAGTGCTTTACTGGGCACTTCTCTTCAGATCAACAAGACTTTCACCATCCCTTCTGCTTCTGTGTCTTCAGTGACACTGTCACCCTCCCATCACCTTTGACTCTTTCCTCTCCATATCAAGGCAGCCATCAATTCCTAGAGACTCATTTCTCTAGCAGAGCTGTACATGCATTGAGAAAAGTTTTAATGTTTGTATCACAGCACAGGACGTGTGCCATTACAGGGCTGAACATGCTGCCTGATGTACTTTGACCATGAAATGTTCCCCCACAGGTTCAAGTTGTTACCTCTTGGACCCTGTTGGTGGCACTGTTTTTGGAAGTGGGGCCTACCTGGAGGAAGGTGGTTATCAAGAGCAGTTTTTCTCTGTGTCTACTCCTTAGACGCCATGCTGGGAATTCCTGTTCTCCATGCTGTCCTTGCAGTGACAGACAGAATGGTCTCACACTAAGAGTAAAATATATTCTTCCTCTTTCAAAGCATTGCTGCAAGGTATTTTGGTAACAACAACCACTTGAACTTCAGCTTTGTACAAGTAGATAAGAATGGGTTGATTTGCATTTGAACCAGTTGAACAAGCACCATTTGTTAAAAATGCTGTCTTTTTCCTACTGGATGGTTTTAGCTCCTTTGTCAAATATCAAGTGACTAAATGTGTGTGGATTCATTTCTGTACCAATACCGTACATACTATTGCTCTGTAATACAGCTTGAGGTCAGGGATGGTGATTTCCCCAGAAGTTCTTTTATTGTTGAGAATAGTTTTCACTATCCTGGGCTTTTTGTTATTCCAAATGAATCTGCAAATTGCTATTTCTAAGTTTATGAATAATTGATGTGGAATTTCAATGGTGATTGTGTTTAATCTGCAGATTGCTTTAGGCAAGATGGCCATTTTTATTATATTAATTCTGCCAATCCATGAGCATGGGAGATCTTTCCATCTCTGAGATCTTCTTTGATTTCTTTCTTCAGAGACTTGGAAGTTCTTGTCATACAGATCTTTCACTTGCTTGGTTAGATTTACACCAAGGTATGTACTATTATTTGTGACTATTGAGAAAGGCGTCATTTTCCTAATTTCTTTCTTAGCCTATTTATCCTTTGAGTAGAGGAAGGCTACTGATCTGTTTGAGTTAATTTTATATCCAGCCACTTTGTTGAAGTCATTTATCAAGCTTAGGAGTTCTCTGGTGGAATTTTTGGGGTCACAAGTATATGATCATATCATCTGCAAATAGTGATATTTTTACTTCTTCCTTTCCAATTTGTATCCCTTTGACCTCCTTTCATTTATATCTTTCAAGGTAACACAAATGCCAATTTAAAAATTAATAGTATATATTAGGATAATTCTTATATTTTATAATATTCTCTTAAATCATAAAGATTCTAAGTTGTGCAACCATCACATTTCTGTACCAATACCATACATACCCTCTATAATAGACATCCAGTAGGAAATCCATGCCATTGCCCTGCTTCTCTGTTCAATACTCTACTCCAGGGATCATAAACATATGCTCATACTTGATTCTCTTGATCTGGCACAAACAATCATGCAACAAGATAAAGGCTTTGTAATAATGTAAGCCCCTGTTTGATTTATTTTATATATAATATAAAAACTTGTGGTGTATAAAGATGAACTAAGAGGGGCAGACAGCCAGGTGTGGAAGTATATACTAGTAATTGTAGCACTTGGGAAGCTGATCCAGGAAAATGGTAAGTAACAGGCCAGCCTGGGCTATGTCACAAAAAGGGAGAGAAGAGGGAAGAGATGAAGAGAGAAGGGAAAGGGGGATGAATGGATGGATGGAAGAAGGAAAGGAAGGAGGGAGTATTGGGACAGAAAGGAGATTGAATATATTCAATGCATGAATGTTAACTTAGCAAGTGTACTGTCCTGGCTTTGATTCCCAGTACCAGTACTAAACAGTAAAGTAACGACTCTAAATATTCAAAATTAATTAAAACTTGGTCAGTTTAAAACACCAAAGCCCAAATATTAAATACATTTTACATTTAAAAATGCCTACTAACCACTGTCTACTAATGAATTAATTTAAACACTTTTTAAAAGTAATAAAGTAATCCAGGCCTATCTTATCGGTCATGTAAGCCCATTTATTTGTATGTATTCAACTGTTTTCTGGGATTTGTGTTTTCAGAACAAATATCCATAGATCCATCTGTTAGATTGGAGTAGGGGCAGGAGAAGAAGTAGCTCTTAGGGCACAGCATGGGACTGTCAAGCTGGTTGAAGAAGAAACAAACAGATGGAGTCACACCATGCCTTGAGAATTCTGTTTCCGCGGCAGAGAACCTTGAAGTCTGCTGATAAGGGGTATACATACAGTGAGAGTAAAAATGCCTCTTATTATCTAGGGAAAGTATTGTACCTTGGTCCAAAGATATTGGAAATCTGGGATAGGGAGCCTTCTTTTCTCATGATAATATTTTTACTGTGAGATGCATGTAAATCCAGACGCTACTATAAGTAATAATACAGAAATATATTTTATACGTTTTCCCATGTTCCTTCAGTGGCAAAAACTCACAAAATGCAGTGTAATCTTATGATCAGGTTGTGTAGGCATTTATAGTCAAGACACAGAACCTTGCACCAGCACAAGGATCTCTCATGTTCTATAGTCACATGTATGTTTCCCTCACATCTAACTCCATAACCCTGAGCAACCACTAACATGTTCTGCATTTCCATGATTCTGTTGCTCTAGGAACAGTCTATACATCAGATCAGACAGTGTATATTTGTTTGGTCTTTTTCACTCTGACAGTTCCCTCAAGACTCTTCTGGATTGTTGATGGTTTGTTCCTCTTTACTGTCGTGTAGTTGCCCATGCTACGGTGATCCTGCAATTCAGTATTTGCCTGTTGACAAATATCTGGATTGCTTCCACTTTGGGGCTATTATAAGTTAATCTTCTTTAAACATTTGTGCATAGGCTTTGAGAGGACATAAGTTTTAAATTCTCTGGGATAAATGCCAAGTTGTTATCACTAGGTTATAGGTTGTGTATTTAATTTTCAAAGAGATTGCCAACTATTTTATTTTATTTTAATTTTTAAAAAACTTTTTATTGATTCTTTATGAATTTCATATCATGCACACCAGTCTCACTGATCTCTCCAACTCTTTGGATCTCTTTCTGCCCTTTTAACCCCCCCCCACCCACAAAGAAAATAAAAAATAAAATAAAACAAACAAAGGAACAACAAAACCATCTCATCATGGAAGCTGAAGTATGTCACAGTACATCCTTTTGCCCACACATCTTTACTAGCAAATATTCATTGCTATGAGTCATTGGTCTTGTTTGAGGCCTCTGGCTTCTGCTACACTATCAATTCTAGATTCTCATAGGATTCCTCTTGGATATCCTGTTGTTGCCCTGTGTCAGGAGATCCTGCAATTTTAGATCTGTAAGACCTGCTCTTTCACACACAGTTCATAGATAGAGTAGATGTTGGGGTGGACCAACTCAAAGCTCTGGATCTGGACCTTGATGGTAGCTGATTTGGTCAGTCTGACAGCTCTCCTACATCCACACCACCAGGGAGAGCTCTCCAGCACTGCCCTGGTTAGCTCACTTAATGCTATAGCTGAAAAGGGGTGGGCCAACTTTCCTACTCACATGCCCAGGCATGGGGGTGGCTATCCTTCCTGCTAAAAGCAAGGAGAAGTAGGGAATAGGGCATCCATCTCTCCCTTGTTTACACTACTGTGGCAGACTAGAGGCCGTGCCAGATTGCCTGTACCTTTGGGCCCAGCTCCCTCTTTCCTGGCCACCAACATATATACCAGGGTCAACTCTACTGTGCTGCTCACTGTGCTGCCCGGGCAAGGTGCAGGTCTAGGTTTCCTGAGTATCACAGCCAGTGAGGGGCGGGGCCAACTCTCCACAGCCCTTGGACATCAACATGGTTCCAGGCAGCAGCCCAGACCTGAGAAGTCCAAATGGCCATGGACATCAACACAGACCCCAGCTGCTGCATGGCCACAGACTTAGACATGGCCCTTAGCAGCAGCACAGGCTGGGACTTCACCATGGCCACAGGTGGCAGGGCAGGCTACTCACATCAGGCTGTTCCTCACCACCTTTGAGTCTCCAGTTCCTCCTTTCTTCATAGTACTCAAACTGTTCTGATTCTCTTCCTCTCCAAGATAGCCACATACTTTTACATCATAGTGGTTTCCTCTGTAGGCAGCCCATATGGTGGGGTGGGCCTCTGCATCTCTTCAGCCTTTGTAGGCAAGCTTTGCCATCTATTTTCAAATGTGGCTCTACCATACTCTTTTACTGTCTATAGGGCACAGGTGATCTGGGTTCCTGCATCTTCCCTGGCTCTTGGAGATGTATCATGGTCAAATGCTCAGTATCTTATATCTATGTAACTGTATTTTTTCTGGTAGTTGTATAGTGGGATCTCACTTTGATTTCAACTCCCTGACACCTTTTGCATGGGCTTGCTTTCCATTTACGTATGTACTTTTGTGGTAAAATTTAAGAAAAAGGACTCCAAAAAACAACAAGAACAAACCCCTGTTGCCTCCTCCCTCCCCCTGCTTGCCACCCTACCCTCTCCCACTTATTGGCCCTGGCATTCCCCTACACTGGGGCACAGAACCTTCACAGGGCCAAGGGCCTCTCCTCCCATTGATGATCCACTTTGCAATCCTCTACTATACACGCGCTGCCAGAACAATCAGTCCCACCATGTGCAGTCCTTGGTTGGTGGTTGAGACCCTGGGAGCTCTGAGAGTACTAGTCAGTTCATATTGTTGTTCGTCCTAAGGGGCTGCAAACCCTTCAGCTCCATTGGTCCTTTCTCTAACTCCTTCATTGGGGACCGTGTACTCAGTTCAATGGATGGCTGTGAGCCTCTACTTCTGTATTAGTCGGGTACTGATAGAGCCTCTCAGGAGATAGTTATATTTAGGCTGGATTGTCCTTCCTTCAGTCTCTGCTCCATAGTTAGCCTCTGCAACTCCTTCCGTGGGTATTTGGTTCCCCCTTTTAAGAAGGAATGAAATGTCCACATTTTGGTCTTCCTTCTTCTTGTTTTTTTGTTTTTGTTTTTGTTTTTTTGTTTTTTTGGTTTTTTTTTGGAGGGGAAACTGGGAAAGGAGAAATCATATGACATGCCATGCAAATAAAGAAAATATCTAATTAAAAAAAGAAGAAGGGGGAACAAAATACTTTCTGGAGGAAATATGGAGAAAAAGTGTAGAGAAGAGACTGAAGGGAAGGCCATCCAGAGACTCCCTCACCTGGGGATCCATCCTATGTACAGATACTAAATCCAGACACTATCATGGGTGCAAAGAAGTGTTTGTTGACAGGAACTTGATATAGCTGTCACCTGAGAAGCTTTGCTAGAGCTGCTCACAACCAACCACTGGATTGAGCATGGGTTTCCCAATGAAGGAGTTAGAGAAAGGACTGAAGGAGCTGAAGGGTTTGCAACCCCATAGGAAGAACAACAATATGAACCAACCAGTACTCCCAGAGCTCCCAGGGACTAAACTACCAACCAAAGAGCACACATGGAGGGACCCATGGCTCCAGCTGCATATGTAACAGAGGATGGCCTTGTCTGTAGGGCATCATTGGAAGGAGAGGCTCTTGGTCCTGTGAGGGCTTGATGCCCCAGTGTAAGGGAATGTCAGTGTAGGGAGGTGGGTGGGTTAGTACCCTCATAGAAGCAGGGAGAGGGGGATGGGATATGGGGTTTGCAATGGGAAAACCTGGAAAGGGGATAACATATAAAATGTAACTAAATAAAATGTCCAATTAAAATAAAAAAGGAAATAAAAAAAGAAAAAGGACTCAAAGAGCTAATTGCACTGCTTGCTTTTTTACTGTCAAGTATATAGTTTATGTATTCAAATATGAGTCCATTTTAGATCTGTGGTTTGCATATATTTTCTCCTAGTCTGCAGCTTGTTTTCTTACATTGATTAATGGGGTCCTTCAAAGGCAAACTTTTTAAATTTTGATTAGTTTGATAATATGAACTTTGGCTGTTTTTTTTTTTTTATTATTAAAACAGAGTATATTTTTGGGTCAAGTCTGGGGACTTTTTGCCTGGTTTTTAGATCATGAAGGTTTTCTCCTGTTCTTGTTTGTTTGTTTTTTCTTTAAGTCTACAGTTTTACCCTTTTGCATTGGAGTCTGTGGTCCATTTGAAGATAACTTGTGTGTGAAGTCTTAGACTTGGGTGAGACTTTTTCTTTTCTTTCTTGATGACCATGGTTTCAGCACCACTTACTTATTAAATTATTTTTGCAGCATCATCAAAAGTAAGTTGGTAATACTTGGATTAATTTTTGAAATTTTATTACTAACATGTTCTTATGTATTAATCATATATTAATATTATATATTAATAGTACAAAATAGTGGTTTCATTGTGACATTTCATACATTCACACGATACACTCTGACACACATCTCTCCTTCATTATTCTCTTATCTTCTCTCATCTGTTCCTTTTCTCTTTTTCTAATAGTCTCTGAGGTGGTCCAAATGATAAATGTCTCCCATAGTCTCTGGCATTTAAATGCTTTGTCCTCATCTGGTGTTCCTGTTTGGGAGGCTTCGATTTGCTGGAGGAAGTATGGAGGGGTGGATTTTTGAGAACGTAAAGACTTGAATCATTTTGAGTTTGTTTCTTGTTTGTGGCTTAGGATGGGGGCTCTCAGCGGCTGCTCCAGCAGTCATGTCTGCCTGCTATCAACTTCCCTTTGTGACGGTGATGGAACCTCGAGCCCCAAGTAAACCCTTCCTTCTATAAGTTGTCTTGGTCATGGTGTTTTATCATATATGAGAAAAGTTACTAATACAGTCCCCCTTATTTAATCCTCCCCCCAGATTCTACATATGAGAAAAAACATTTCTGAGTCAGGTGTATTCACTTAGCAGTTATGATGGTTACTATTGACAACTTGACTGGATTTGGAATTACCTAGGAGACACATCTCCAGGCATATTTGTGAGGGTATCTCAAGAAAAGTTTAAACACAGAGAAAGATCTGGCCTGAATGAAAGCGGTACCATCCTCTGGCTAAACAAAGAGGGGAGTGGAGAGAGTATGACATGCTCTGTTTCCTGGCCTCCCCAGACACAAGGCTTTTGCTGCTTCAGACTACCATTCCTTTCTCACCATGAAGAACTGTACCTTTTTATGCCATGAACCCAAACAAACCCTTCTTTCCTTAAGTTGGTTGTTGATAAGGGTTGTCATAGTAACATAGAAAAGTAGCTACATAAAAAACTGGTGCAGAGAAATGGGGATATTGTGACTACTTGCCTGTGTGCTTCATAAGCATTTGAACTACTTTATTGGTGGGAGGGACTTGGAAGAGTTTTATGTGGTCTACAGACAAGCCAAGTGCTAGAAGCAGAACTTAATGGGACATTTCTGTGAAGTTTGGGAAGAATAGAATGTTGAGGACAGTAGAAATATGGGCACATAAATGCCCTGCTCATGAGATTTGAAAGGGGTAAATGAGGACTGGAACTTGGGCTACAAGCCACTTGTATTACATTCCAGCAAAACATAGGACTGCATTTTGCCTGTGTCCTGAAAACTTGAGTGAAGCTAAATTCAAAAGTAATGGGTCAAGTTGTTTAGTAGAGAAAATTTCAAAATGGCATAACATGGAGGCCATTGCATGGATATTGCTTATTGAGGTTTGTGAACATCCAAGGAAGAAAGGCATGAATAATGTGCAGGTAGATGAGGAAAGAAGCATGTGTGAGCCTGAAGGTATAGACAAGGAGGTTATAGCTGAAGTATTTGTAGTTGTTAAAACAATTAGAGCAACTAAGGAGACTCTAAAATGATTAGTGCAACTAAAGATACTATTCTACTCTGCACTGGGACAATGGAAAGGAACCTTGATGGCATGACCCTGCCCACCAAAATTTCTAGCTTGTATAATTCAAATTAATTGGAAATGAGAGCAACTATACTGAGAAAGCCACCACAGGGGTTTTCTGCTAGAAAACAACTTAATGTAGAAGTGTTTACTCAGGTTCCTCTGCCACAGAGTATAAAAGCCAATGTACATGTGGCAGAAGGGGGCAGACTGTATCTTGTGCTCACAGCAGAAACTGGCAATTCATTGACACAGTGTTGGGATTTTAGCACAGATGTAGGCAAATGTAAGTTTCATACATATATGACACGTGTGTGTGTTACATCTCCCCAGGAAATGTCTTGTCACACAACTTTATTGATACCCAAGCAAAGAACCAACAGAACCAAAGGTAAATTGAGGGGGAATGAGCAGATTGCTGTGCATGCAGGTAGCAGGGCATGCAACCGAAGCTAAGCAGCCAGTGGGGAGAGTTTGAGTGGAAGAACTTCTGATACAGCTATCTTTTCCCATATGGTGTGTTAATGTGCCTTTGTGCTATGGCAGTGGTTGCAGATTCCTGCTATGGGTAGTGAGAAATGCAATTAATGCTGAGCTATGGGGATTAGGAGTGTCTGTGGGAGGGATCCCATGATGGTGGTCTTCATCTGTGTGGTAAGAGGTGGTGGCATGCCTGCTTCTTCAGTGGGGTCCACCACATGGATACAGAGGTATAATAAAGAAGCTCACATGCATGCAGAGAAAGGTTTAGAGGAAAGTTTGCAGTCTTTGAGATTAGCACACAATGGTGGAGATTATCAGCAGCAGTAGGTTCTTGGCCTCTGTTGTGTATAATAAGAAATGCATTTGGGCTCACTTGACAGTGCTCAGAACAGGTGACATTTGACCTTCAGAGTATCTAACCAAGATCATCCTTATAACCCCCACTGTTTGTAACAGGTGGCTGTGGGTTCTCAAGTCAAAATAGGTATGGTAGACCATTGCTCATACCAAGACACTTTTCAGAGAGCATGGCAGAAGTGGGGCCACTCCTTACCCAAACCAGGCTTGGGCCTACCCAACTCTGTGGAGACAAAGGCTACATTGTGATAAAGCCAGTTAGGCTTCTGTGCTTGAAAGGACCCTGCTCCCACTGCAGCATGTCCTCCCTTGTCTCCCTTGTATCCTTCTTCCCCTCCTTTCCTGACTCAAGGTATATAAGTTAGCACCACTATTTCAATGGACAAACTGTCATCTATAAGTCTCCTGGGTTGTTTGTAGCCACTGTACTCATGGATGCCTGAGACACTGTTCCCTAGCTCCTCCACATCCTGAGATCACTGGTACACAATGACCAATTGGGGTGGGAGACCCACAGGTTTAGGTATTGAGTTCATGCAGAGGCAGCTGAAGCCAGAGAATAAGGAGCCAGGAGATTATAACAATTTCCAGAGTTACTTTGAGGCCAAGCAGAACAATTCAGTGAGAATCTGAGAGAAGCCAGATTGAATTAGTTAGTTTAGAGTGGAGTTTGAGTCAGAACAGTTGAGTTGAACCATCTAGCCAGAATTTAGAAGAGCTAGAAAGGGTGAGCATATTTAGCAGTGAGCCTCCAAAATGACAATTATATCAGGTGAATAAAAGATACTTTGGGGTTCCTTCCGGTCTGTCTGTGCTGGTGTCCTGAGCAGACCTTGGGTGCAAGCTCCGCACAGCCAGTCCCACAACATCTAGAGGAAGCTCCACTCCCAGGTGCTCTGACACGCCCAGGATCAGAGGTGAGGAGGAACCAACATCTGTCCCAACACCGAGAGTAACTGGGACCAGCAGGACTAGGCACACAGGAACTCTGCCAGCCCAGTGGCTTGGGTTCCTTCCACTCTCTCTGGACTGATGTCCTGAGCAGATCTTGGGCGCAAGCTCTATAGCCAGTCCCACAGCACCCAGAGGAAGCCCCACTCCCAGGTGCTCTAACAAGCCCAGGATCACAGGACCCCAGAATCATAGGATCACAGAGACAGCTTGACTCTGAGAAGTTCTGACACAACCAGGATCACAAGAAGGACAGGCTCCAGTCAGATCTAGCAAGCGCAGGTAGCACTAGAGATAACCAGATGGCGCAGTGGCGGGGCGGGGAGGGGTGCAAGTGTAAGAAAATAAACAACACAAACCAAGGTCACTTGGCATCATCAGAACTCAATTCTCCCACCATAGCAAGTCCTGGACACACCATTACACCGGAAAAGCAAGATTCAGATCTAAAATCACTTCTCATGGTGATTTTACATGGCTTTAAGAAAGACATAAATAGCACCCTCAAAGAAATACAAGAGAACACAGGTAAACAGCTGGAAGCCC
>NW_022196896.1:39627595-39628143 GCF_008632895.1 Mastomys coucha
TCAACATAAGGAGCAAAACTACACCCTAGAAGAAGCAAGAAAGTAATCTTTCAATAAATCCACACAAAGTTAATTCTACCTCTTACAACAAAAACAACAGGAAATGACAATTACTTTTTCTTAATACCTTAATGTGAAAATTAATATTACTAACATATACTAGTCGATTGTAATCTAATAATATGAGGAATTAGAAATTTGTTGATTGTCATTCAATGATCTCTCTAATTTGGTAATTGGAGAAATAAGTCCAATATTTTACAATCTATATACACTTTCAGCTTGTTTGTTTGTGACAGTGTCTTGCTGTGTACAACATAAGGGTCTTGAAATCTTGCTTCTCCTATCTCAGCCTCTCTATTAGTAGTATTGTTTATTTCATGTCTTTCCACTATACTATGGTTTTCAGAACAGCTTATATATTTCAAAAGTACTTATATACCCAAAAGAAACAGACAATTAACTTGGGGGGTTGCTTGTAAGAGAATAACAAAGAGTGAAACTGAATGCTTTGCTTGACATTTGTAACTCTTGTATCAAGTTTGAAG
>NW_022196896.1:39629092-39676547 GCF_008632895.1 Mastomys coucha
ATTTAAAATTTATATTGAGAAAAATGTATTTTCACTATTGCTGTAGACGAGCATCTACATAAGACTGTGAAATTGATTGTTGTTTTATGTCAAACATCTTTTATAATACCTATTTTTATTGTTATGATATTTTATAAATTTTAAGGAATATGACAAAAAAGATATTGTAGGTATTGAAGGGGGGTCTCTGGTAGGAGTGGGGGTACAAAAGGGAAACAATAATGTGATTTAATTCTACTTACTTAAAATATGTTTTTAAATGTTAACAAATTCAGATAAGTTAAAATCATGTAACTTTTCTCATAATGCAATAAAAGTTAAAAAAAATTAAAAATAAATAAATAAAGATTCTTTTATAACTGGTGCAATTAGATTGTATGGAGGCTAGAAGCTTCTAGGTATAGGTACTAGGGATAGTTAGTACAGAGAAAGAAATGCTCTGGCCTCAGTCCAGGCCATGTATTTCACACAGCCTAGGAATGGCTCTCATCTCATTCCATCATTTGAGGAAATAAAAGCAGCATTTACAGACCTTAGAAAAATGGATGCCCTGACAGGATATGCACATAAATCAACCTGTCCCATGAGAGATTGGCAGACAGACTTCATAGATTCCATGCCTGCCAGTGAGTGATACAATTATACTGCTACAAGTCTCTTACAAGCATTTGCAGGCAAGAGAACAACAGGTAAAGCCACCATTAGGAGTTTCATCCAACCAAGTGCTATATATAGGTTTCCATGGAGAATCAGTAGTGACAGGAGTAACACAAATGCACAGAACTGGGTGAAGACAAACAGGTGTAATGGCACTTCCAACTACCATAAGACCCTAGTAATCTGGGTTAATCAAAAGGAAAAATAGATAATATCTAAAGAGTTTAAATCCAAAAGGTGCCCTACATAGTTGGAAAAGGATATTCCCTGAGGTAATGAGGTTATTGAATGAAAACCCAGGGTCAAGGGTGGGATACTTCCCTAGGAATTGTTGGCCAGGGAAGCCCCAAGGCTTGATAAACCATAGAGTCTGTTGCTTCTGCTGTAGATTTTATGCCCGATCCTGACAGTAAGATCCCATTGCTGAAGACACCATACACTCTGACTGCAGAACATGGAATAATTAAGCTGGAAATGAACTGGAAAGTCATGCCCTGATGGCTGGCTTTTAGAGTTCCAGAAGGAGTCATTGTAGATTCCTCGTGGAGAATTTTTACCCATATTACTGCTTGACTATGGACCCTGTGTGCAGAAATACCAACATGCCAGGCTGGATGTGCCTGTTTGTGAAATAGTGGCTCATCTATCATGGGTCAGACCAACAGCTTTCTGATGGAATTTAAGGTCCACTCCACAAGAGGGAATTAACACCAGGTATAATCTGGGACAAAGATCCCATTCGGGAGCAACGTCTTTCCTAGATGAATGTGACACACCAGCCAAACTGCCTTCTAAACATTTGTGTTTATGCACATACAACTCCACTGCTGTCAGCCTCAACTCATAACCACTGGCAAAGCCCCTGAGAACAAGTGACTGCACCTTTGGCCTGATTCCTAGCCATGTGAGGACATCTGTAGTCAGTTCCTTCCAAGGCTCAGGGATCCCTGTGGAAAAGAGGAGCCATAGAACGTAAGAGCAGAAGAAAAGGTGGAATATTATTGTAGAGCAGTTTCCTCCAAAATTGAGACATTCCATACTGTAAGGAAGTTTCTTAAGACAAGAGGTAAGTAACTTAGAATAGCTTTAGGAAGTCCCTGAAACTCACCAGATTTACTAGGCTTCCCTCCCAAGAATACACAGTAAAGACTGCTGAGATTCATTCTCAGAGAAGCCAGGCTGCAAAGGAGAACATGTAAGTCAGTGGGATGCAAATGCCTTCGGTGTGGACACTGCCACAGGTGCAAGCTGCAAAGAGGACTCAGACAAGAACAGCCGCCTGGAAGAACCTGAAAGACGGTTAGAGCAACTGAGTTCCTTTGAAAGGATACTTTCCATTCTTTTGAGTGGCCTGTAGGCTGTGCACTGTACTCTATGTTTTTAGTTTTTGTGAGATGTCACCTATGTTGAGATAGGATTTGGTGATGCAGCTGTCTTTGAGTCATTTCTGCTTCTGTAGAACTCATTGGTTCATGAAGTTAGATTTTGGTGGTATCATACTTTGATCTCTTGTTTCCTATGTGGGGTGAATAGATGTGTGTGTGTGTGTGTGTGTGTGTGTTTGTGTGTCTCCATAGGAAAAGTTTTGTTATATGACAGCTTAGGATGACTAATATTCACTGTTAACTTGGCTGGGTTTGCAATCACCTACAAGGTACATCTCTGGGTGTGTCTATGAGTGTGTTTCCAAAGAGGTTTACCAAAAGAGGAAAGACTTAGCCTGAATATAGGTGGCACTGTTCCATGGGCCAGGGTTCTGGACTGAATACAAAGAGGGGAAAATGGCAACTTACTCTTCTCTCTGCTTCCCAGTGTTTTCAAATGTGAGGATTCCAACTGCCTTTTGCTGCCATTAACTCTGCTGGCCTGTCTGGCCATTACTGACTGTATCATCTTAAACCTAGAGCCATAATAAAATCTTATTCACTTAAATTGCTTTTTTTGTGGTTTTGGTCAGATTTTGATTTTGTTGTTGTTACAGCAACAAGGAATGAAACAAATTTAGTAATGATGTACATTTTGTCTACAAGGGATATATTTCCATTCTTTTTTATGGTTGAATAATAAATACTGTTGGGTAGATTTCTGTATTCTTTATTCCATCTGATTTATCCATGTCAGTCATATAAACATTATATATTCTTGACTGTTATAGGTATATGATGTGACTTGAAATTGGTAGAATGATTTTTCCATCTTCATTTCTTTTTCTTTTTCTAGAACATCTTTGTTTAGAGATTTGAGCATACTCTTAATATAAAGAGATGTTGCTATGATTTTATATGAATTATGTTAAATTTGATATTAACTTGTGAAGAAACGATTGTGTTGAGTTTTCCAGTCAATGAGTGGGACAAACTCTTCACTTACTTAGATGTCTTTTCATGTATTTGATTAATACTTTGTTGACTTCAGTGTATAGCTGCACATCTATGTTAGATAATACCTAATTTCTGTCTTTTCAATAACTATTGTTTATAATATATGCAAAATCCTCATTGTTGATGGATCATTTGCTACCATATGGCAATATAATCAGTTTTGGCTTTTTTTTTTTATAATCAGTCTTGTACAACCTTGAAATTTTACTCTTGTTTGTCCTATAAAATATTTCTGTAGATTCCTTGGCATCTTCTATGTAGAAATTCACAACACTTACAGAAATAATTTTATTTCTTCTGATTTCATGCCTTCTGTTCTTCTTGCCTGTCTGCCTCTGCTAGAACTTCCAGCACTATGTTAATGAAGAGATGAAAGTGGACATTCTTGGCTTCTTCCTGGTTTTAGGAAGAAGGCATTTGGCTGTTTACTGTTGAGAAGAATGTTTGGTAAACATTCTTTATAAAGTTGTGAAAGTTCTTCTCTCTTTATTTGAGAGTTTTTATCATAAAAATATGTAGAATTTTGTCAAGTGCTTTGATCTCACCAATTGATAAGATCATGTGATTTTTTTTTCTTCCTTAGCTATTACTATATATTGATTAATATTTGAATATGAAACCAGGTTTGCATACCTGAAATAAATTTTGCTTGGTCATGGTGTGTAATTCTTTGTATAGATTGTTAAGTTCTGCTTGATAACATTTTAAAGATTTTTGTCTGTATTTATGAATAGTATCAGGCTGTAATTTAGGTCTTTTATTTCTCATAAATTCCTAGGATGGAGACTCATGCAGCTCCGTCCCCTTTCTATTCTCACAAAGCCTGAGACCTCTGTGGACAGACAGGCTGGCCTGTCAGTTGAATTTGTGTGACTTGCTCTTTGGTTTATTTTATCATATGTGTATCTATCTATCTATCTATCTATCTATCTATCTATCTATCTATCTATCTGTCCATTGATCATCTATCTGCCTGCCAGACTGTCTGTCTATCTATCTATCTATCTATCTATCTATCTATCTATCTATCTATCTATCTATCTATCTTTTGTGATAGTTTTCCTTCACCCATTTCAGGAAGCCATCTTGGCTCTTACAGAGATTACTTTGCTCAATATCCACATTAATTCTATTGGTGAGAGTCTTGTCCTTAACTTAACTTGTTTAGAACAATGCCAACAAAATGCTGAGTGACACTTTAGGGTTTTACAATGGTAATCTTTTAAGGACATTTCTTTTGAAACTACCCATTCCTTTGCTATCAGCCACATTACCCTTCTTGTAGATCTGCATACATGTGACCAGATATCTTCATAGTTCCTAGGAACATAGAGTGGGTGCCTCTCCTCTCTCCTATTACATTTGTTGTTCCTTAAATTCCTAGAAGATGGTTGCTTCAGATGAAAGAGGCTATGACTTCTTTATTGTATTATTTCTATCTGGTTTCCCTGTCAGACTTTATAAACTGAATTGGAAGTATTTCTTATTCTTTTTTTTTTTTCCATTTTATGAAGGGTGCAGTATTGAACTGCAGTTAATCTTTCTTTAAACATTTGGTAGAATTCTCCAAACACGCCTGCTATATTGAATTGAAAAATCAGGAATACATATTCTTAATACATATTCTTAACCTTTTGAAGATAGAGTTCTTCAAACTATCTATTTTTTTTTGTTTTTTACACAACTGTGTATGGCTACATGTACCTGTGTGTGCGTAGGTGTCTAGGCTAAATGTTGACACTGTTTTCCTCAATTACTCTTCATAATATTATTTTTAAAAGATTTGTTTATTTTTATTTTATGTCTATGGGTACTTTTAATTAATATGAGAGCTCATAGCTATTTTCCATCTCCTTGGTCCTGTCTTGGCTATGTTCTAGTGGTTTTGGTAGGGTACACTCTTATTTTCATTTGATTGAGTATTTTGCCTGCATGCATGTCTCTGGACCACATACATGCCTGGTGTCCACAGAATTCAGAAAAGGGCATTGAATCCGTGGGAACTGAAGTGGCCATCGTGCAGGTGCTGGGAATTGAATCAGGTCCCTTGCTAGCACAACAGATGCTCTTAACTACTGATCTATTTCTCCAGTCCAGTTCTAGAAAATTTAAATTTCCTCTTTGATTTCTACAATGACACACTCTGCATTTAAAATTGTATTGTTCAGTTTCCAAGTAGTTTCTGTGATTTCTCTGCTGTTGACTTTCCTTCTCCTGTTGTTGTGTCAGAATCTGATAGCATGCAAGGGATTCTGTAATTCATCTTGCATTTGTTAAAGATTCATTTGTAGGGGCTGGGGAGATGGCTCAGCAGGTAAGAGCACTGACTGCTCTTCCGAAGGTCCTGAGTTTGGATCCCAGCAACCACATGGTGGCTCACAACCACCTGTAATGAGATCTGATGCCCTCTTCTGGTGCATCTGAAGACAGATATGGTGTATTATGCTGGAGCAAGTGGGGCCAGAGTGAGCAGGGCCATCCTGAGTTCAGTTACCAGCAGCCACATGATGGCTCATGGCCATCTGTACAGCTACAGTGTACTCATACACATAAAATAAATAAATAAATAAATGTTTAAAAAAAGATTGGTTTGTAAATTATGATGCTATCAGTTTTGGAGGTTTCATGAGCATTCTTTCTGCTGGGTGGGATATGATACACACACACACACACACACACACACACACACACACACACACACACACAGATTTTAGTTTGGAAGAGCTCCTTAAATATAAGATTGAAGCAGTGAACTCTCTCTTTTGTTGTGCCAGCACCTATGTGGCTTTTATGCCTTGTGGTATTTGTTTCATGAAAATGGGGCTCCAAAATTTGGTTTACAATTGTTATATCCTTTTGATGGATCATTCCTTTTATTAATATATAGTGGCCTTCTTTTTTATGTTCATCTTTTTTATTGGATATTTTCTTTTCTTTTTCTTTTTTAAAGTTTTATTGTAGTATGATGAAAAAAGTTACATAATTTCAATTTATCTGAAATGTTGTTAACATTTAAAAACATATTTTAAGTAAATAGAATTAAATCACATTCTTGTTTCCCTTTTGTACCCCAACTCCTCCCTGAGACCCCCTTCAATACCTACAATATCTTTTTTGTCATATTCCTTAAAATTTATAAAATATTATAACAATAAAAATAAGTATTATAAAAGTTGTTTGATATAAAACAACAATCAATTTAACAGTCTTATGTAGATGCTTGTCTATGGTAATACTGAAAATACAAACGTTTTTCTCAATATAAATTTTAAATAACTCCAAATGTATTAACTGTATATTTCAAAATAATACATCATTACTAATATTTTCTTAAATGAACATAAATATATGAAGACTTTTTGTTTGTTTGTTTGCTTTGTATTTAGTAGAGCTTAAAATCTTGGCTCTTACTGTGGTAACTTGATACAAGAGTTACAAACGTCAAGCAAGGCATTCAGTCTCACTCTTTGTTGTTCTCTTACAAGTCCTCTCCCAGTTTAATTGTCTACATTTCTTTTGGGTATATAAATACTTTTAAAATATGTAAGCTGTTCTGAAAACCATAGTATAGTGTAAAAACATGAAATAAACAATACTACTAATAGAGAGGCGGAGATAGGAGAAGCAAGATCTCAAGACCACTATGTTGTACACAGCAAGACACTGTCATGAATAAACAAGCTGAAAGTGTATATTGGACCTATTTCTCCAATTACCAAATTAGAGAGACCATTGGATGACAATCAACAAATTTCTAATTCCTCATGTTTTTGGATTTCAATCGATTAGGATATGTTGGTAATATTAATTTTCATATTAAGATATTAAGAAAAAGTAATTGTTACTTCCTGTTGTTTTTAAGTAAGAGGTGGAATTAGGTTTGTATGGATTTGTTGAAAGATTACTTTCTTGCTTCTTCTAGGGTGTAGTTTTGCTCCTTATGTTGCTGTTTTCCATCTACTATCCTTTGTAGGGCTGGATTTGTAGAAAGATATTGTGTAAATTTGATTTTGTCATGGAACATCTTTTCTCCATCTATGGTAATTGAGAGTTTCATTGGCTATAATAGCCTCGGTTGGCATTCATGTTCTTGTAGGGTCTGTATGACATCTGCCCAGGATCTTCTAGCTTTCATAGTCTCTGGTGAGAAGTCTGGTGTAATTCTGATAGGCCTGCCTTTATATGTTACTTGACCTTTTTCCCTTACTGCTTTTAAAATTCATTCTTTGTTTAGTGCATTTGGTGTTTTTATTATTATGTGATGGGAGAAAATTCTTTTCTGGTCCAGTCTATTTGGAGTTCTGTAAGCTTCTTGTATGTTCATGAGCATCTCTTCCTTTAGGTTAGGAAATTTTTCTTCTATAATTTTGTTGAAGATATTTGCTGGCCCATTACTTTGAGAGTCTTCACTCTCTTCTATACGTATTATCCTTAGGTTTGGTCTTCTCATTGCATCCTGGATTTCCTGGATGTTTTGGGTTAGGAGCCTTTTGCTTTTTGCATTTTCTTTGACTGTTGTGCCAATGTTTTCTATGGTGTCTTCTCTTCTCTTCTATGGAATCTTCTCCCGAGATTCTCTCTTCTATCTCTTGTATTCTGTTGGTTATGTTTGCATCTATGACTCCTGATTTCTTTCCTAAGATTTTTTTTTATCTCCAGGGTTGTCTCTCTTTCTGATTTCTTTATTGTTTCTATTTTCATTTTTAGATTCTGGATTGTTTTGCTCATTTCCTCTACCTGTTTGATTGTGTTTTCCTGTAGTTCTTTAAGGGATTTTTGTGTTTTCTCTTGAAGGGCTTCAAGCTGTTTACCTGTGTTCTCCTGTATTTCTTTGAGGGTGCTATTTATGTCTTTCTTAAAGTCCTGTATCATCACTATGAGAAGTGATTTTATATCTGAATCTTGCTTTTCCAGTTTGATAGTGTGTCTAGGACTTGCTATGCTGGGAGAATTGGGTTCTGATGATGCCAAGTGACCTTGGTTTGTGTTGTTTATTTTCTTACACTTGCATGCCTCCTCACCCCCCACTGCACCATCTGGTTATCTCTAGTGTTACCTGCGCTTGCTAAATCTGACTAGAGCCTGTCCTTCCTGTGATCCTGGTTGTGTCAGAACTTCTCAGAGTCAAGCTGTCTCTGTGATCCTATGATTCTGGGATCCTGTGACCCTGAGCTTGTTAGAGTGCCTGGGAGTGGGACTTCCTCTGGGTGTTGTGGGACTGGCTGAGGAGCTTATGCCCAAGCTCTGCTTAGGGCACTGGCCGGCCCAGACAGACTGGAAGCAATTTGAGCCACTGGGCTGGTGGAGTTCCTGTGTGCCTATTCCCATTGGTCCCAGTTACTCCTGGTATTGGGGCAGATGTGTCCTCACCTCTGATCCTGGGGGTGTTAGAGCGCCTAGGAGTGGAGCTTCCTCTGGGTGTTGTGGGACTGGCTGCAGAGCTTGTACCCAAGCTCTGCTCAGGGCACTGGCCACCCAGAAAGACCAAAAGAAACCCCGAGCCACTGGGCTGGTGGATGGTGGAGTTCCTGTGTGCCTGGTTCCACTGGTCCCAGTTATTTCTGATGTTGGGACAGATGTTGTGTCCTTCTCACCTCTGATCCTGGGGATGTTATATTGCCTGGGAGTGGAGCTTCCTCTGGGTGTTGTCGGATATTTTCTTTATTTACATTTCAAATGTTTTCCACTTTCCAGGTCTCCCCCCCTGGAAACTCCCTATACTTTCCTCTCTCCCCCTGCCTCTATGAGGGTGCTCACCCACCCACACACTCCCATCTTCCTGCTCTGGCATTCCCCTGTACTGGGGCATCGAACACCATCAGAACCAAGGGCCTGATGTTCAACAAGGCCATCCTTTGCCACATATGCTTAGGTTTATATTTTACTTTATTGGATATAAGAATAACTGTGTCTGCTTGTGTAGGCTTCTGTTTGGTTGATAGTTTGATCTCTACCTTTTGATGGTTAGGCTTTGGATGACTTGGTTAGCTAAATATATTTCTTGTAGAGAGCAGATTGTTGGTTCTTATTTTTTAAATCTATTTGGTTAGTTTGAGTAGTTTTTTTTCTTTTAAGCAGTAAGTTGAGTCCATTTATATTGAACATTATTGAAAGTTTTTTTTTTTTTTTTTAATTTCCTAGGAATTTGTTGGGTGATGTTCTGATTTGTTAAATTATTGGCATTTAATTCATTCGTTCTTTTCATGGAATATATGCTGTCATGTAGTCTTGTAGAGGCAACTTTCTTCTTCCCTGTATAATATTTCTAAATGAATTTTCTGTACACCTTGCTTGGTTATCAAGAAATTTCTTAATTTGTGTTTGTTTTGAAATATACTTATCTTTTAGTCAGTTTGAAAGGCAACTTTGCTGGACACTTCATTATTGGCTTGCAGCTTCATTTCAGAGCCTGAGATATAGTGTTTCATGTTGGTCTGTCTCTTAGAGCTCCTGTGAAAGGCTCGCAGTAATTCTCATACTTATGCCTTTGTATGAGTTCTTGTTTTTTTCTGTACTACTTATGGTATTGTATTTTTGTCATCTTGACTATTATATGTCATTGAAAAGCTCCCTGATAAAGTTTACTTGAAGTTTAAATGTTTCTTATGTCTACCTGCTTACTTCTGTCTCTGGCTTTGGGAATTTGTCTGTTATAATTTCACAGAATAGGTTGTGCTTTCCTTCTGATTTTATCTTAGCTCCTTTTTCTATACCATGGATTAGGTCTGGCATCTTTAACATGTCCTTTTCTTTTTGGAAATATTGGTCATGTTTATTTATTTTCCCCCCTTTATATATCTGTATATATTATTGTTTCTAATTTGTTCTTTATCTATAAAATTTATACTTTTACACGATCTTGCCCATTGATGATGTTTTCTGATGTGACTTTTTATTTGGTGAACGATTTTTTCCACTTTCTTTTTTCCTTTTTTTAATTAGATATTTTCTTTATTTTCATTTCAAATGATATCTCCTTTTCTGGTTTCCCCTCTGAAAAAAAAATCCTGTTCCTTCTACCCTCCCCCTGCTCACCAGCCCACCCTCTCCTGCTTCCTGGCCCTGGCATTCCCCTACACTGGGGCATAGAACCTTCACAGGACCAAGGGCCTCTCCTCCAATTGATGACCAACTAGGCCATCCTATGCTACATGTGCAGTTGGAGCCATGAGTCCCCCCATGTGTACTCTTTGGTTGGTGGTTTAGTCCCTGGGAGCTCTGAGAGTACTAGTTAGTTCATATTGTTGTTCGTTCTAAGGTGCTGCAAACCCTTCAGCTCCTTGGGTCCTTTCTCTAGCTCCTTCACTGGGGACCCTGTGCTCAGTCTAATGGATGGCTGTGAGCCCCTACTTCTGTATTAGTTGGGCACTGGCATAGCCTCTCAGGAGACAGCTATATCAGGCTCCTGTCAGTAAGCACTTGTTGGCATCCACAATAGTGTCTGGGTTTGGTGACTGAATGTGGGAAGGATTCCCAGGTGGAGCAGTCTCTGGATTTTCCTTCCTTCAGTCTCTGTTCCATACTTTGTCTCTGCAACTCCTTCCATGGGTATTTTGTTCCCTCTTCTAAGAAGGATCAAAGTATCCACACTTTGGTCTTCCTTCTTGAGTTTCTTGTGGTTTGTGGATTGTTTTTTGGGTATTCTGAGCTTCTGGGCTAATATCCACTTATCAGAGAGTGCATACCATGTGTGTTCTTTTGTGATTGGGTTATTTCACTCAGGATGATATCTCCAGATCCACCCATTTTCCACTTTCATTATTTCCATCTGATTCTATTTTTCTTGTAACAATTTCATTTTTCTTCAATTTTGAACTTTTCAAACTTACTGGTTGTTTTATTTATGAAGTGCTATCTTGTTGAGACTTGGACAGATTTCCTTAGTTTTTATATTTGTTTGAATCATTTATATAGTTATTAAATCTCTTAAAGAGTAAGATTCTGAATTATTGGACATTTCTGCAGTCTCTGTAGTTTTGGATTCTACTCTAGGATTGTCGGGACTAGGCCATGTGCCACATGCTTTACATACTTATTCAGTTTGAGTGTCCCCTTCTTCCAACTCTACTTGGTTGTTTCATTTTTCTTTGTCTGCTTCTAGGGCTGTCTGCATGAAGCTCAGCTGTGGGAATGAAAGAAGCTTGGTCTCGATTTCTTTCTGAGTTTGCTACAGTGTTCTAGTCTTCAGGATCATGGTCAGGTCACACAGTGATCTCCAGGGGAAGCAGATGGAGTAAAAAGCCCAGCTCGGCCGTGGATTCTGGGGCCTCTAGAGTCAGAACCATAGCCCATAGTGGACCCTGGGGCCACTGGCACACAAACTCAGCTCTAGAGCTAAACTACAGTCAGAACCCTGGTCCTGGGGCCACTGAGATTCTGAGGTAAACTAAGAGACTACTAGAGTCAAAATGATCTATTTTATAACAGGTATGCTGTAGCAGTTTGTGTTTTGCAATTAAATTTTCTACACTGTCAAATTTATGTGTATGGCATTATTTACAGATTTTTGTTCTCCTTTAGATATCTGTTGAGTCTATAGGATGGCCTCTTTCATTCCTAATCTTGGTAATTTGTCTTGATTTCTTTCTCTGTCTTGTTAGATGTCTTAGTTACTACTTTGTTGCTATGACAAAATACTCTAACAAAAGCAACTTAAAGAATAAAGAATTTATTTTGGGGTCACTGTTCCAAGGAGTAATGGTGGAAGAGGGCCTGGCTTCAGGAGCTCAAGGTAGCTGATCACAGAGCATCCACAGTCAGGAAGCAGAGGGAGTTGAATGCCAGTCTTCAGGTCACTTTCTCATCATCTACTGTCTGTGATTCTAGCCTCAGAAAGGATGCCATACTCAAGTAACCCAGTCAAGATGCTCCTCTACAGATATGCCCAGAGGCCCTCCCCCAGGTGATTACAGATTTTGTCAAGTTGACAACTGAAATTAAACACCATACTAGGATTTTGTCATTTTCCTTGGTTCATTGATTTTCTCTAGTCATTTTCTGTATTCAGTTACACCATGGTTTCTGTTACATTTCCACTGTTCACCTTGTTGTTTATCTGCTATCCCCATTTTGCTCACTGTGTGTAGGTCCAGTAAGCCTGTTGCTTAGAGTCTTTTCTTCTTTAATACTCATGAATTCAGCACTTTTAAGTTTTCCCTTTCCTAAGCCATGCCACACAAATTTTGAGATGTTCTACTTTTATTTGAACACAGCTCAGTGTAATTTTTAAAATTTTCTCTTGACATTCCTTCTTTAATCTATGGATTATTTAGAACTGTACTTAATTTTCTGACTTTTAAAAATCTTTCTATTGTCTCTCATTAGTTTCTAGGTGGGTTTCATTAAATGACACAGTCTGGCAATATCAATCACTTTAAATTTGTTGTCAATTGTGATTTTTTTTTGACCTAGGCATTTTTTAGTACATACCTAGGCATTTGAAAGAATGTGTATTCTGCTGTTGTTGGGTGATTTTGTAATGGTGTGCTCCTTTATATTCTTGCTGATTTTCTTTTTAATTGTTCACTTTTATATGGGTTATTTAAAATACTAAATTGATGATATTAATAGTAATAACAATTGATTTCACAAAATGTTTTTCAGTTGTCAAGAATTCTAGGTTTTTTGTTTGTATTGCATTACTAAACCATTCTAGCAGCCCTGTATGTTAGACAACATTATTATCTGCATGTTAGTAAGCTTCAGAGATGCTATATGACTTACTGCTAGGGTTGTGTAACCCAGGTTAGGTTGCTCCTAACATTCCTTGTAATCTTCTGCTCTATCAGAGCAGAGGGTTGCTTTAACTTGTAGTCCACATTTGAGTAAAGATTCAAAGGTCCCATTGGTGGCTATTGGGTAAATTTCACTAAGGCATGAGAGACAATCTCAAATGTGAGCCTCATTGATGCCTTTCAGACCTTGTATATAATATCTTTCTCTTGATATGGCTTTGACCTTGTATCTTCCTCTCCTAGTGGACAGAATTTGGCAACATGTTCCTTTTGAGATTCGACTTCAAAGTGAATCATTTCTATTTTGGTCCTTCTTTTTCTTCCCCTCTCCCACTTGCTCTGAGAGAAGCCAGGTCTATTTTCCAAGCTAACTTAGGGAGAGAGACCCACGTGGCTAGGAAATGATACTTAGAGTTGACAACCGATGAGGGATGTAATTTTTAATAGCTATGAATGAACTTAGAAGCACAGTCCTCTCTCTTAATCCAAACATCTTGATGGCTGCATCTCCAAGTGTAGCTCTGTGAGAGGTCTTAAGCCAGAGGAATCCAGCTAAGCTCAGAAATGGACTTGGACTGCTGACCCACAGAAATGGAGAAATCAATGACTGTTGTTTTATGCTAACGGGTTTTAGGAAAATGTACCCAAGAAAGGGAAAGGGCAATAGCACGAAGCCAGACTTTTGGAACCACTGACAGATTTTGGAAAAATATGAAAAAAGAAAACTTACTCAGCATCCTGAATGTCTCTCTGGGAAGAAATCATTTACAAGATGTTCCTGAGCCAACAAGGCAAGTGCAGTAGGGAGTATGCATGTATAAGTATAGAGAGGACTAGATATAGTATCTTGGAGTCTACTGGTGGACAGAGGTTTACAGCTGTTTCTCTAGGGGACATGGACATAAATTGTGAGCTTGAGATCCAGTCCTGAAGTTGAGCAAAAGTGGATCTGTGGAGTCTACTGCCTGGATCTTTGTTAGGTGACTCTACTCTTCAAACATTGAGGTTTTATTGTTTCATTTTGACAGAGTTTCCTATAACCCAGGCTGTCCTTGAACTCCCAGACCACTTACCTGTGACTTCCAAGTGCTGGGATTACAGGCATGCACCACCATGCCTGTCACCATAGATTTAACAAAAGGACAGAATTAGTAAAAGAGATAATGTAGTAATGCTTGGTAGCTTTAACTATTTCAATTTTTGACAGCCTCATGTTTCCTGCCCCCAAACCAATATTAATGGGAATGGGAGCTTCAAAGGCAGATGGCCTTTGCTTAAATTTTGCTTAAATGAGCATGTCATGTAAATATTGACCTGTTTTAGTCACTGCTACCTTATGGCTGTCATGCCTTTGAGCCCCATTTTTTCCTGCAAAGGTGGGTGATTTCTAGAGCTCCTTTTGTCTGCTTCTGACTATTTCAAATGGAGGAAGGTTAAGTGCTAGGCAGAGGGCAGATGGCAGCAGTAACCAAAGAGAGTGAAGGAGTGGTAGGCTGCAGAGACACAGAGGTGATCTACATGAAGCTAGCCTAAGCAGGAGGAAGGAGGGAGAAGTGAGTTTCTAATCATTTTTGTGGAGCTGTATCCTCACTTTAATTGGTGCTTATAGTTCCTATTTTTTTTTTTTTGTTTGTTTGTTTGGCTTAATGGTGCTATGGACTGAACCCAGGGACAAGCAAGCTAGACAAGTGCTTATCCTGAGCTATACCAGCTTGACTGATACTTTTTGTTTTTGCTCCAAAATCAACTGTCTTCAGGCAACATTGGCCACACTGTGTCTTTTTTTGTGGAGACTGAACCCAGGTTTCAGGACATATAGGTTTATACACATTTGTTCTGCATGAAATCTAAATGGTATCTTCATATTTTTTGAGGTAACTGGATAAATCATTGCCTGAACCTTTGCACACTTGATTCTTGATGTTTCCATTGATTAATAACTCTTAACTTTACCTCTTAAGTGCCATGTGCTATCCAGCATGCTGAACATGTGGCAGGAGACAGGTAAGAGTCTTTTGGCCTATGGGCTGGTACAGAAACACTACTGATGGTAGTAGCCGCAGGGGGAGGGAAAGGAACAGATGTTCCTGAAAGGGGGTAGCAGTATTTAGGGTTGAGATACAACTGTAGTTAAAATGTTTGGGAAATCTATATATACATATATATATATATATATATATACATTCTAGGTTGTATATACACCGGACCATGACCATATTCTGTGAACAAGAGATGTCCTATACTTAACCATCTTTTCTTTTTCCTTTCTGTCCCTAAATATGAAACATCAAATATTCTTATGTTAAAGTAAAACATGGAGTATTTGATATATTAATAGAGTTAACAATTTCTTGTTCATGTATGCATTTGTTTTTAGTGGGGTTAAATGGTGTTTAGAGGAATGGTGTTTAGTGGGCTATTTAATAATTTGAAGAAGAAAAGTTAGTAGTGTTTGTTTTGTGATTTTATGAAATTATGGATACTTTGATATTTGGTTATGGTAGAAAGGAAATTTATGTTGAAAATTTAGTATATTTTTGACACTTGTGAAATATGAAGTGGTCTTAGGGTTTCGTTGCTGTGAAGAGACACCATGACCAAGGCAATTTTTACAAAGGACAACATTTAATTGGGGCTGGCTTATGGGGTCAGAGGTTCAGTTCGTTATCATTATGGTGAAAAGCAAGGCAGTGTCTAGGCAGGCATGGTGCTAGAGGAGCTGAGACTTCAACATCTTGTTCCAAAGGCAGACAGAAGACTAACTTACAGGCAGCTAGGAGGAGGGCCTCAAAGCCCATCCCCACAGTGGCACACTTCCTCCAACAAGACCACACCTCCTAAGAGTGCCACTCCCTAGGCCAAGCATATTCAAACCACCACTTGAATATATACTGTAATGCCTACAAGAGCCCTCAAAGTCATAATTTCCACATAAAACAGTAAACTACGACAGAACCATTTTTGAGTAGTCTTTGTTTCTTCAATGGCTTCCTGTGAGTACAGCTAGCAAACCTTCTTTTCCTCAGGCTCCTGCTCTTTTGTTACCATGAGTGATGGGTTTCTCTTAAGATTTTCCTCACCTCCACAAAAATAAAAACCTCTATAAATCAGGATTTAAGAAAGCCCTAAATAACAAAAGTCACTAATCCTTGGAATGCTAGCTCACTCAGGAAGGGAGCTCAGTGAGATCAGGATTCAAAACAAAGCATTTGGAAGTAAGAACTTCTTTTGAGACACTAGCTGTCAAAGTCGCCTTAAAAGAAGATGGACATAGAGAATGTTCTGTTACAGATGCTGGAATCTCTTGGTATCCAAACTAGGAGGAGGGAACAATCAGTCATTTCTTAACCTGTATGCCCTTACAGCATAGGAACTCATTTTGAAAGGAGTGATTGAGAAATTTCTGAGCTGAATATAGCAGGACAGTTGTCTAGACCACCACCAATTATATTTTTAGACTTTTATTATTCTTCTGCTGCTAATTTGCCTTAATTCACAAAATCTCTGACCCACATTGGTTTTGTTTGTTTATTTGAGACAGAGTATCTATCATGTAGCACCAACTGGCCTTGAACACTACATAGCCAAGGGCAACCTTGAGCTTCTGATCAAGGCACTCTCTTAACTGATTCACACCCCAGCACCTTCCTATTCACACCTACAGCACCTTCCTGTATAACTGAGGCAGATGATTCTACTTTGGAAGATAGAAGTGAATGTAAATTCATCCAGGGCCTTGGAGGGCTTCATAAGCATGACAGTGGCCCACAGGATCAAGGTATTATTGTCATTCAATTAGGTATCTGTGGTAGAATCCCCACTTTATTCCTTGAACAGAATTAAAAGACAAGGATCTCCTGACTGGCCTGAGCTGACACTCTGAAAAGGGTTTTACTTACTTCTCTAACAAACCACTGACAAAAGGCAGGGCCGATCCATTCTCTTGCGTGAATGCCGCAGTCTATCCAGACAGCTCTTTTGTAGGCTCGTGATTTTCTGCCCAGCTGAAAAAAGAGGATTCATAGTCACCAATCCAGGCTTTTATGTTTGACTCTATTGACCAGCATAATTTAATAAGGGTTCAGCACAATTCTTCACTCTGGTGTTGTTTAATAGGTAACACATTAAAAAGATAAAGAGATTTCCTATCTTCTTTGGAAGTCCAGACTTGCTTATTAGGAAACAATAAATTTGTTGCCTCAATACAATCAAAGAACTAAAAGCACGGAAGGAAAAGAGCAATCCCTAACGTACATAGTGACTCTGCTTTACTATCATGATGGCTATTGAGTAAAAAGCAAATCCCCCTTTCTTCCTCCCCTCTTCATTTGTGCCCACACCAAGGGACCTGAATGGTTTAGGGGCTACTTCTTGAAGCATATACTTTCTAGGTAAATTCCAGTCAAACATCACAGTAGAAACATAGAACTTTATCTGTGGAATCAAGGAGCTGATTACAAATAGCCCTGACTGTGTCAATATTACTTTAAACCTGATTTCCGGTCCAGGCATTAGTAGGCAGCATTTGGCAGTCTATTTGTAAGGGCTCTTGATTTCATTCCCTCATTAATTCACTTGACTAAGTGTCAGGAAGTATCTCTCAGAGTCAGACATCGGGCTCAGCTCTGGAGATTTAGAGATAAACAGACACAAAATGTCTGTGCTAGTGAGAAGGGCGGATGTGTGAACAATCCAGCCAGCTTCATGACCTGAATGTCCATAAGTTACTGTGGGATATAGCACGTTTTCTCAAATTCCCATAGGGAGGAAAAGGATGCTTGGATATTTAAGCAAGACTGGAAGTTTGCTTGGAAAGCAAGTTACAAGAAAGCAAGTAAAGCTGCAAAGAATCTGAGGACATTCCTGTGTACAAGGGATAAAGCTACACCTCATACTCTATGATCTCCTTCCCCTCTCTTGTTCCTTCTTCCCTCTTTCTCTATCCCTCCTTCTTCTCCCTATATGTATGTGCTTGCTTATCAAGTGCACACTGACAACAGTGTCGAGGATGGGCTAGAGGATAAATTCATACTGACAACAGAGTGGAAGATGAGTTTACATTGACAGCACAGTGGAGGATGAGTTCACACTGTTGGCAGTGTGGAGGATGAGTTCACACTGACAGCACTGTGGAGGATAAGTTCACACTGACAGAACTGTGTAGGATAAGTTCACACTGACAGCACAGTGGAGGATGAGTTCACACTGACAGCACAGTGGAGGATAAGTTCACACTGACAGCACAGTGGAGGATAAGTTCACACTGTTGGCAGTGTGGAGGATGAGTTCACACTGACAGCACAGTGGAGGATAAGTTCACACTGACAGCACTGTGTAGGATGAGTTCACACTGACAGCACAGTGGAGGATGAGTTCACACTGACAGCACAGTGGAGGATGAGTTCACACTGTTGGCAGTGTGGAGAATGAGTTCACACTGACAGCACAGTGGAGGATGAGTTCACACTAACAGCACTGTGTAGGATGAGTTCACACTGACATCACTGTGTAGGATGAGTTCACACTGACAGCACTGTGGAGCATGGGCTTCAGGATGAGTGGCTCAGGGATTGACACTGAAGGAGAAGTTCAGCATTAAGGTCACTGTTGAAATAATCCAGGGAGAACAGATTCAGAGGCAAATTCAGGAAATATCAGTGAAGACAGAGAAGGGGTGAGAGAGGTCTCAATAAACTGTCAATTTTTGGTGAATTGAAAATGAGGGATTATAACACAGAAGAGAAATGTAGGGAGACATGCTTTTAAACTGGAAGGATAGTTGTGCCATGACAGGTCTTAGGATCTCTTGTGACTGTCTAGTTGAATGTGTCCTGCATGAATTTAAATCTTTACATGCTAGATAGAAAGATCTGGGATGATCTTTATGGGGCAGATGAGACCATTTGGATGGAGTTTGTAGAGTGAAAGCAGACTTGAGAATAAAGTGAGAATGGCCATAACCTTTGTGGGGGACAAGGAAAGAGAAGCCAGTGAATGAGCCTGAAGGAAGTGCCAGCCAATGGAAAGCACAGACATAGGGATCAGCACCAAGCCCCAAGAGGAGTTTTACAGGAGCTGTGGGGAAAAAGCCAGTCAATCAAAGTCTGAAGGGGAGGCAAGGAAAGAGGCATGGAAGCAGGTAAATGCTGTTAGAAGCTCAGCTGACAGGAAGAGGAGAGCTGGAGGACCAGAATGTGTGATTAATGAAGGGAAACAAAGACTACCAGCTTCACATTTATCAAGTTTTGATTGGTTCATCGTAAGTAAGGCCAATTCATAAGCAATATGCATCACAAACTGAGCATCTCAGGACCAGAATCTTCTGGAATACTCAAAGGCCACAATTAAACGTGGCTCAATAATCCAAGGCAATTTCCCCTTAAGTTAGCAAGATGATGTTAGCTATGAGAATCTGTGAAAGATAATTTCATTTCCTCCCACAAGTCAAAGGGAAGGGAATATATTTTATTTTTGTGGTAACATTTTATTCTTTTCACCTGTATAATAAAGAGAGGTCTTCCTTCATATGATCTTCCAATAGAGAACACTTGAACGAGGCCCAGTTGAGTTTGGTTCAGATGGTGCAACCAGCTCTGAATCTGAAGGCAGAGAAGTAAGCTGTGTCAGAGTTCTCCATGATATAAGAACTCTCTGAGTGTATAAGTCGACAAAGTCAACACTGGCTCCCACAATTCAAAGGACATATGCTGAGTATTAACAGAACGGCCAACCCCACAGCTGTCTGCTTTTACTTTTCTTTAGGATACTTAAAATGGCATTTTATCTTCTCCACTGACAGCCAGAACTCTAGGTCTTTTTGTCATTACCTCTTTAAAAAGATACCTTTTATTATCATATCACTAGGATCATTGTTGGGGTGTTTGACTGAAAACTGACTGATGTGTTCCAGCTTCTTTTTGAAAAATCCCAATTTGTTTTCATTTCCCCAGAGGTATTAAAGAGGAAAACAAAACAACCCAACAACAACTACAACAACAACAACCAAAAACCACACAACAATGGTCCAAGTGACTTGAGAGCCACTGAAGGCTCATATATTGTAGTTTTGAACTGAGCAGAAGCTGCCGGGTGCAGAGGAAGGCGGGATCATCCGCAGTTTGAGTTTATTCTGCTGAGTCACTGGAAGGGATGGTTTGGATAATTCCCCTAGAAGAGCCTCACTTGTATCAGTCCATTCACACACTTGTCTGCATCAGAAGATGGTGCATTTGAGATGGATAAATAAGATGCTAAGAAAGATAGGTGACATTTCTGACTTAAAAGTCCTGCAAGCAACCAAGAAGTTACATGGAAGTGTCCACTGCCCCATGATGTGAGAGGGTATGTGCTAAAAGAAAATATAAATGTATCTTAGGGAGTACTCATATTTTCTTTTATTTTATATAATCCAGCAAGCAGGAGGTATGTATGTATGTGTGCATATATGTGCATATTTAGCTACAGCTATTTTTGGAATTTGACTTTTTCTTGGGCTTAATTATGCTTTCATGTGCCAATTTATCTGAAACCTTTTGTTGCATTTAATTCCAAGCTTCTTTAAAAGTATGTTAAGACATGAAAATATGCAAAATGAATTTTGAAAGGAGATTTATCCTCAACAGAACAAAAAGTACTCTTAATAATATATGACTCTGAAATTCTCAGTAAACCATGTTTCCTGCAAATGTCTGCTTTTTATATTCACTGTCAGAATTATATTATGATATTGTTATTATCTTCATGTTAACACATAAATACAATAACATCTAAACCACAGCATAATGCATTTATATCATTAAGATTTGTCCTAGGAATGTATACTATTTCTTTTATTCAATTTAAGTGTCCATGATTAGCATTATGATATAAGGTATTCTAATAAAAAAATCTCATGTTTTCATAGTTAAGAAATAATATAGTATATTCTTATTAACTCTGTGCCTGGAATTCCTTTGTTTCAATATAGAGGAAACATGGAAAAATATATGTATTCATATATTCTGCCAACAACTTTCTTATTGGAGACTCTATTTGCCTGCCTTGGGGAGATAGTAAATGCTAGGCCCTCATGAAATGTGCAGTTTATCAGCACAGAGAGCACCATCAAGCACAGTTACAGTGTGAGACCTGTGAACAGTGTGAGACACACCTTTGTGCTAAGGGGAGCTAGAACGCACTGGGATTGGGTAAGGAGAGGCTTCTATGCAGCCCTGCAGAACAGTGCTTGACTTACCTAACATGTGAGAAGTAGTAAGCTGTCAGCTAAGATGGAGCTATGTGGTAGGACAAGACTGCAGTGAGCTTCCTTAAGATTAAATGGCAGTGTGCGCAGAGGTCCAGCAGATGCAACTGATGGGAGCTGGTTGTTGGGAGGTCTGAACTTGGCAAGAGTGTGAGACTAGTGTGGCAGCCTCCTGGGCCCTTCAGCTAAAACACTGCCCTCCAACTGCAGCTCATTCTGTTCTGTTCTTCCCATGACTTGTTGGTCAAGGTCTCTATAGCCCTGATTTTAACACCAATGACCTCGCTGCTCACATATCATTAATGTCCTTAGTGGGACTTAATTGGGTAAAGTAAGTAAGATATGAATAATTTTGCTGCTTCCTTTTATAAAGTTATATTTTATGTGTATGTGTGCTTTTCCTGCATGTGTGTATGTGCACTCCATGTTATAAACTGTTATCTCTCCCTATTCTTTTGTTGAGGCCAGAAGAAGGCATCAGACTTCCTGGAAGTGGCGTTACAGATATTTGTGAGCTACCATGTAGGTGCTGGGACTCATAAAATTCCCGGCCTTCCACAAGAGCAGCAAGTGCTCTTTTTGGCTGAGCCATCTCTCTAGCCCATTATTTTGATAATTCGTTTGTTAGCATTAAAAAGATCAATGAAGAGATATACAAATCAGATATTCTGTATGTTCTTCCCAGAGTCCAAGTCTCTGTTTTCAATGACAAAGATGAACTTGAAAAAACTAGCAAAACAACAACAACAATAAAAGAAACAAACGAACCCCCCCCCCCCCCCCCCCCCCCCCCCCCCCGCCAAACTCCCAAACCATTAAAGGGTCCTTTGATTACATACGTCCTCTAAGGAGTGATACACCTCATAGTTGTACTCAGACAGGGATCTTCTGTTTCTCTGGGGTTGTAAGCTGTTTTCATTTTCCACCGCTTTCTGAAGATCTTCTATGAGGACCCTGAATTTGAATTAGTAGATGTGATGGAAAAGAAAGCTAAGAACATGCAAAAATCAGGCAGTGCCAAAAAATATTCGCATACAGAATAAAGCAGTGTCCCAGTGTTCCATGGTGTGAGAGGGGGAAAAAAAGACTGCCATGTGTGACATTTCTAAAAATACTAAATGCTGAGAAAATGTTCTTTTTCAGGAAATGAAAACTGTTAAATAAATGGTGTAATGAATTTAAAGTGTAAATTATACTCAGATGTCCCCAAATAATAGCAATGCTGCAATACTCGCTACTATGGAGTAGGCATCTATAACCATGCGATAATGCTGTACACACACACACACACACACACACACACACACACACACACACACACACACTGGCTGGCTGCTTACCAGAGGCTATGTGTTTGGTCTTCAGTAACAACCTTTGTGTTGTAGTTTAGTATTTCCGTCTCATAAATAACGAGCCTGAGATTCAATGGGTTTAGGAATCTGCAAGTATCATTCCATTGAGAATGCAAAGAGAGAATCTGAGCTTGGGCTGTGAACCCAAATTCTAAACTTGTGACTTCAAGTCCAGTGTGGCAGAATGAAAATGGAAGCCCTGGCTGCTCTGGACTCCCTTTCCACATCTTTCCTGACACTTCTTCCTGCTCACATGTCCATCATCCTGCATCCTGGATCCAGGAAAGAGGAAGGGTGGAAAGATTAAGATTAAATGGCAGTGTGTGCAGAGGTCCAGCGGGTGCAACTGATGGGAGCTGGCTGTTGGGAGGCCTGAACTTGGCAAGAGTGCGAGACTAGTGTGGCAGCCTCCTGGGCCCTTCAGCTAAAACACTGCCCTCTAGCTGCAGCTCATTCTGTGGAAAGAGCTTTGGTTCTCAAGAGGAAACTGAAAATGACAAAGATGGACAATGCTATCTCATCATCCTGCAGTACCAGGAACTCCAAGGCAGAGGAGCTCTGTTCTGAAACTGGATGCATTTGGACACTGGAGGCTAAGTTCAGCCTAGGGCTGTCAGGCCAATGGCTGTGGTGTGGAACCAGCAGTTCCAGACAGAACCATCTGTGTTGCTGATATGACATCTGAGATAGATTAGAGACATGCCTTAACAGTGTGACTGGCCACTGCTGTCTAGAATAGTGTGAAGAGACAGACACATAGTTCACTTGAAGTATTTCAAGACGTGAGAGATCTTTGGTGAGATCTTCTGACTGTGGCAGGTGGCTTAAAGACTTTATTTTCATGTGTCTTCTTCCAAAGAGAACCTGCTGCTTAGGGGGTAAATTTTATTAAAGAATATGGGGTGGCATCTCTAAGTGACATTTAGAATAATCTATATAAGTCACTTCATTAAAAGAATTATCTAGTGGACTGAATACATACTTTTTTTGGTCCTGTAGGAAACAATTTACTTTGGAGCCAGACACTAACTGGCTTGCTATTTCCCGATTCCTCACTGCAGAGTGCACAACTAACAAGAAATAGACTCCAGACTTTCGTTTTGTTTCTGTATTTTGCAGTTGGAAATGTTAGGAGATGAAGTGGTAGAAGATGCATTTTCTTGGTAGTTGCCAGTGGTATCTCAAAATTGTGAGTCAAAGCCAAACCTCTTCTTTATCAGTAGGTTTTCCTTCCCAGAGGTAAGAAGTTATGTTTGGTGATTAGGTACAAGGTCTGAGGAACCACAATGTCACCAAGGCAGATCTTAAGAGCAAATGAGAGCTGTGCCAGCTTCTAGGCTCCTTGTCCTTGGAGAGAATGTGGATAGTTGGGAATGAGCAGGGTTTGACTGGGAGAGATGTAATAAACTTTCTAATATTCCTGTGACTGCAGGTAAACTTCAGGCATGTTTGCCTCAGTACCTTCCCTGTGGACTTCCTTCACTGTCCTATGAATAAGGCGTAGATAATCTGCTTCATCCAGCACTCTCTATAACAAAATCTTTCTGAACGCCCAACTTAAACAGTCTCCAGGGAGGGTTCCTTGTTTCAGTAATGTCCAGCAAACCAACACAGGTTTTTGTAGGTTGTGTCTCACACAGGCACCAAGAGGCCAATCTTAAGTTAGAGAACAGTTGTGATTTGGTAGTCCATCCCCACATTCTTGTTAAATAGTTGAGTGGAAACCAGCATATTGAGAAATCTGGTTACCAAAAATAACTTTTCTAAACCATTGTGTTTTCTTAGTTTTGTAATAGATGATTGTGATTCTTTTTTGATTACATTTATTTATTTGTGTGTATGTATGTGAATGACTGTATGCCTTGCTGTGTGTGTGTCTGTGACGTGTGAGTGTGTATGTGTGTATGGACTGTGTGAGTTTGTGTGTGTGTCTGGGTAGGTCAAATGTCAGTTTGAGGGAGTTGTTCTCTTTTCCCACCATGTATGTGGGTCATAGGGCTTCAGTGTAGGTTGTCAGGCATGGCAGCAGGCCCTTTATCCAACTGAGCCATCTTGCTGCTGCTGGTTATGATTCTTATCTCAACTGGGCACAGACCTATAATGGTGACAAGAACTATGAAAACCTTTTCAAATGATCTCACTACTTAAGACAAAACTGCCTCCAGTTCCCAGACTAGGAGAGGACTCTCAAAAATGTAAATTTCATTGCCATTTTTTCCACATATCTATAAAAGGTCTTTTATTTTATTTTATTTAAATGGCAGAGTGAGAGTCATCTCCCTGAGAGGGTTGACCACCCAGGGCCAGAAACAATGAGTCACATTACTTCCCCTTTACAGATCACTATAGCAATACAACCTGTATAGTTGTACAGAGTAAATGATAATCTTTTGAAAATACCCCAGGCTACAATAATAAAAGTCAATTAAAATGATCTCTACCTACTGTGCCTATGGAATTTAATTGACTCTTATGTGTTATTATCTTGGGACTAACAAAATGTGTAATTTTAAGTGATTGTTCTTTGTGAGGAAACAATTGACTTAAAATACTTATTTCCTCCTCTCTTCTCTGTGACAGAAAGTGTGATTTTTTTTCTATATCAGTCCCACATGAACTATAGTTAATAGCAGGAAGTGGAGGCTTGTTAAACTAAGTGGTATGTTCTTTTCTACTGAACAATAATTAATGAAGCATGCAAGTTGCTACTGTGTACCTATAGATATAATTACCAAGCCCCTTCCTGCTAGGCAAGTATCAAAGCTGGCCTTCCAAGTTGCAGAAGTGAGGGAAATGTGAGCAATATGAACAATGGGTTCCTGAACAGCTGTGCTTCTATTCTAGAAGTACAGACAAAAAGCATGCCAGTGCTTTAATGAGCTACAGATATTGTTCTGTTTGTGTAACCAGGGATATCCCTCGTACCTTGCTCATGTCACCAGAAACAAAGTTTCTTTCTAGGATTCATAACTTGCTTAACTCTCATTTTGTTAGAACACTCTTCCTTATCGTCTGTTCCCCTCAGGCATGATATATACATATACACACATATATAATATGTATAATATGTGTAATATAATATATATGTGTATATATGTCTATATGTATTTATATGTATATGTAAGTATATATCATGCCTTCTTGCTTCCCATGATCTTCTATGTTCTCTCACGATTCTGCCCACAGTCTCCCTCTTCTTTATCCAGACTAGCTACCACTGATAAACTTTTGAACCAGTATTTCACTGGGATACTCACTATGCCAACCTTTCTATGTCACTATCCGACAGACCACCAACTTCCTTCTCAGTTAGTTTCTCTTCTCAGCAGCAGCTAGGCTGGCAGTTCTTACTTCTGTTTTTTCTCTTGGTAACATTCTTTAGAATTCATTCTTTCATACCTTGTAGATAATTTTGTTTCTTACTTTAGAAAACCATCAGCTAAGTTTTCCTTCAAATTACAGACTCCCCTCTCTTGTCTCCTTTCTTTTGGGGTGGGTGGGGAATGCCATCTTGGAACTGCCCTAGAACTCACTATGTACCCATGGTTGGTTTAGAGTTTGTAATCCTCCTGCCTCAGCCTCTAGAATACTGGCTGATTCTATTATCTTAAATTGACCCTTCCATGTTAGAAGATGAGGCCTGTTTCTTACTGTTCAAATCTTCTCCCTGGTATCACCAGTATCTACCACCTTCATGGTCCTTCTCCTTCTGGCACAATCTCAAGGTTTCTGAGTGGTACCATATGAGTTAGTGGTCACTTCTTGCTCTCTGCTCTCTTCTTATGACCACTGCTTGGAGATAGATTCTGCTCTGTGTCTGTCACTTTTCTGTCTTCCATTCCTCACAACTGAACCTCCCTGCAAATGTTGGTAATATAATTTCTATCACCAAATTCAGAGACTGGTTGCTTTCTTGTTCAGAATCACTGTAGTTGTGGATCATCATCTCGTTCTCTGAAACCATTTTCTTCTTTGACTCCCATAACTGTCTTGACTTACTCTCTTCTGCTGCAACTCTTCATTTAGAAACTGTCTGAATTTGTACCTTGATTCACATCTGTCTGCTTAGTCTTCTCTCCGATAGAGCACTCAGCATCCCCATCTGACTTCTGCATTTTCTCCCTCCAACAGAGCATGGTTTTACCCCTTACCCCAGGCAGCCTCCCCTTGCTATTTGGACTATTTCTATCTTTTGCTATTACAGTCCCATCCACAATATGGGGCACTTTTCCTTATATCCTCCAGGGAGCAGCACCACTCATTGCTGTCTGGGCTCCTCACCTACTGACAGAATTGGCCTACTGTGTACCCTTCCTTTGCTTGTCCCCCACACCTGGCAGGTCCCTTATCTTGTCTTTTCTGCTGCAGAGCAGGCAGCTGCAGGAAAACCATTTCTTCTCTGTCTTCCCTTTGGCCTTTTTAAAGCATTGCCAGGTGGCTTTTGTCTCTTTATACACTAAAAGATTGCATTGCTGTTGATGACTTAGTGCACACTGTGAAGTAGCTGTCTATGTGATTTCTCATACTCCCTGTTAGGTGAATAAGTTCTTTAAATATGGATATACACATGTTTACTGTCTCACAAAGCCATGTAAATAAAACCCTTGTGGAAACTCTTGATAAACAACCTGAATACAGTCACCATTCAGTTGGATTTAGTACAAATACAATTTGTAGCAAATAAAAAGAATGCTTACTTGTAATGGATGTGGGTTTCCTGTAAGAATGCTAACAGGGTTCTGGAAGCATTTTGAGGAACATGGACATCAGTGATTGTCCCCTCGGACACATAGGAGATACTGCTGGGCTGCCACAGGTCCACCTATAGTGCAGGAACCAACCTATAATTCATATGTAGTATAGGTGGGAAATCATGACTTGATGACAAGCATATTATCTTGTTTTAATACAGTAATGGCAAACACTTGCAGAGTAGACTCAATGCTTACACCTGTAGGGTTAAACTCTCATTCCATCTGGCTTGAATTTGTGCACTCAATTTCATCAGCGTCATAGAATTTGATCTCAATTCACAACACATTTACATCACAAGGTAAAAAAAAAATGAGGTGAAGGTTTAAAATTATTCTTTTAAATTTATTGTATAAATATTTGAATAACTTCAAGAAAGAGAAAAGGTATAGACTATCCTCTTTTCTGCTACATAAGGAAATTGTGGTTCATTACATTTGGTAGCCTTTCCTCCACTTTTACAGTAATGAAATAGGGGAGACAGGCTTTCATGGGGGGGCAAGGAGTCTACTTTCTCTTATGCAGATAGTCCCTCCACTAGTGTGCAAGGGCAAATTTGAGTCATCTAACAAACCAGTCCACAGTGTGGGCAAACTGAAGTGTGGGGTTGGGAGAGCTGCAGAGGGTCATTCCAGCCATCTGTTAGCCCCGGGCAAGGATACAGCTAGGTCTGTGTCACACTGTCCCCAGAGACAGGTCTGAACCAACCCTGTAAGACTCCAGAAGGAGACAACTTGACAACATTCTAATTTAACTCCCAGCCATGTCCAATAAGATTGTTAGATACATTTCTTAATCCTTCTCGCTGGTGCATAGTTTCATTTTTAACCTTGTCCCACTCCTTACTGAGGCAGATTTCTTCCCCATGTAAGAGGCTGGTTGGTGACTTTGCTCACCTTTACATTAGAGTCCTTAACAATACTTGCCATGCCTTCAACCCACTTTGTTAAGGGGCTAGAGAGCTATAGGTGAACAAAATAATGTGAATCACCATTCTGGAAATAAGTCTGTAGATGCTATTTTTCTGAGATACATGCTAAAATAGAACCCTCGTCCCACAAAGAGTGTCTTTCCCATTGGAAAGTTCCATGGAGGCAATAAACTCAAGAGGAGAAGTTTAACTTTACAAACCCAGTACCACTAACAGTGGTGGGAACATTTGTAACTCCAGCCATTTGAGAGGCTGAGGTAGGAGGACCATGAATTTGAGAGTAGCTTGGGCTAGAGACCCTGTCACAAACAAATAAGCAACCAGCAATGACAATAAAACCCTAGATGATCAGAACACATCAGAACTAATGGGAACTAACCAAAAATGATAAAAGATCAGGAATCTGGCCACACACAGGTATATAAGATGCCAGAACACTGAAAATCAATGGCAGTATCTATTTTTAAAGACTTTAAAAAAGTTAGTGCACAAGGTTTCATTACAGAATATTCATACTTATATGTAATCATACCTTGTTCTCATTTATTCCCTTTTATCACTCTTTAATTTCCCCTGCTACTTCTTGCTGGTCCCCTTCTTCTCCCTAACAGCTGTCCCTTCTGCTGTCATGGTACAGGTGTTCTATTCCCACTAAGATGCCTTCTTACTGTCTCATGACCCCCATCACTCCAAGTACTCCCCCCCCCACACACACCACTATAGATTTTTCATATGAGAGTAGGTAGTGTTTTTCTTTCTGCATCTGGTCTATTTCTCTTAACATAATAATCTGTAGTTCTATTAATTTTCCTGTGTGTGTCATGATTTCATTTTTATTTACAAAAATTCATTTTTATTTTGTAATGAAAAATTTTTATTGTGTTTATGTGACACATTTTTTAGCCCATTCATTCATTCATTGATGGGTACCTCGTCTGGTTCTGCTCTTAGTCTCTGTGGTGTGTTGCTGTGGAGCCCCTTGGGCATATATGTAGGAGTGGTGTAGCTAGGTCACTTAGTTGATCTAGTTATAGTTTTCTTTTTGGCAACATCCACAATGATTTCCACTGGAGCTAAGTTTACATTCTTAAATATGTAAGAAACCCAAAAGCTTAACACCAGCTACTATAGTAAAAGAAGCAACGTAGTTAAAGACTGGGCAAATGATCTGAATAGATGCTTCTTCCCAAAATAAGAAACATAATGGCCAATCAATGGTTCCTATCCAAAGGGAATGATCAGCCTAACAGAACTGCCCCCATCCCCATGTTCACTGCAACATTGTCCCAGCAACAAAAATAGTGTTAACATTGATGTACGCCAACAGGGGATGGATAAAGTGTGCAGTACACACACAATGGGATGCTAGTTAGCTAAGAAGAAAGGACTCTGTTACTTGCAGCAAAATGCATGGAACTGAAAGATATGGTGTTAAATGAAACAAGCTATATGGGCAAATTAAAAAATGTCAACCTAAATGTGGAATAGTGACTATTAGAGATTAGGGGGAATTTGGGGAGTGGATAAAGTGAGACTGAATAATGGGGACACAAAACAGTCGTGCAGAAGAAATAAGTTCTATCATTTCATGAAACAGAGGGTGCAGACAGCTATAGTAATCTATTCTGTACTTTATGAAAATCTCAGAGAAGAGAAGGGCTCCAAACCTAAACTGATGAGCGAGATGGTCTATTTACTCTGGCTTGATCTGTGCATGCTATATGCACATGCTGCAGTGTACACTGAGTTAATATGAACATTTAACATGGGCACAAAAGTTAAGCCATAGATGTGTGTTATCATGACTACTTGAAAAGTGAAAATGGGGTATAGTTAGGACAAAGTTCCACTTGATGTTTTCAGTTAAGACAAAGAACAGCATGAGATTGCTTCCTCATTCAGGGAGAGTTGAGTGCAGAGATGGATTTAAGGGTTCAGGGTGGGAAGCAAGAAGTAAAATCAAGCTGGTGAACAAAGCAGGGATGCTTCCCAGCACAGAGGCAAACAGCTGGGTGGGAAGACTCTGGAGTGAAAGCTCTGAAGTCTGGACTCCATAGGAGCAAATTCAAGCTTCATGCTTCAGTGTATGTGAGATATAGTTGCATTCCCCAACTTCTCTGGCTCTCACATTCTTTGCTGGCAAAATCAAACTGATGAACTAATTCCCTGATAAACAATTGTGGTGGTTTGAATAGAAGCAGTCCCATAGACTCATATGTTTGAGTGCTTGGCCCATGGGGAGTGGCATGTAGGCACAACTTTTAGAGGAGAGGGTTTAACCTCTCCTTTAACCCATATCACCCAGCAAAGATAGTAGAAGAGAAAAGTTATTAAGATATAGGCAAAGTTGACCTGTTCAACAATAGCTCTTTGGAGGTGAGCTTGATTTTCTTTGGCAGCAGTTCAGTCCCATAGCAAACACCAAATATGACTCAGCAGCTTCACTCTAGTCCTCTAGACAGGTAGATGGCACACATGAACTGGCAGCTGTAGACTGACTGAAGAAACTGCCAGGTTTGCCAACTGGCCTGAGGTGAGACCATGAAAGTGACAAGCTGCTGTGGGAACCTCATGAGCAGTTCTTGGTGAATTTCTCTCAACAGCATTGTTAGCACAAGTTGAGTTCAACAATACTATATAAGGTGAACCAACACGCGTGTCATTAATGAAGAATAGTGAGGCAGAGCAAACCAAACCAATGCTCAGTGCTTGTCTCCCGCTGTCTGTGGATTCATATTTATACTCCTTCATCATAGGTCCTTTCATGTGTTTGCTATATCAAAATATCCTTTCACCTGTGACTGCTTCAAGACAACATTCTTTCCTGTGTCTGCTCCAGCAAAACATCCTTTCACCTCTGTGCCCCCACAAACCATCATTTGACCTTGAGGTTTCCTATGTTCAAGGTCTGCACAGTGTGGAATCCAATCTCCTGCTGCCTGTGGATCACCATGTCTGCCTGCATGCTGCCATGCTTCTCATCATGATGATTATGGACTAAACCTCTGAAACTGTAAGCCAGGACCAGTTAAATGTTTTCCTTTATAAGAGTTGCCTTGGTCATGGTGTCTCTTCACAGAGTTAAGCCCTAACTATGACATCAATGTTCAATAATGTAAGTGGCTGCTAGTTTTGTTGTAATGGAAATAGGAAGATTCTAGAAAACTCAGTGATTATCAGGGTGACATCTAATGTTTGACAACATGGGTGTGAGGCCAAAATGGGCTATTTATCCCAGCAGTCTGTGCCTTAGTTTCCCTTTTTATAAAATGAGATTATGAACTTTTCATAGATATTTGAGGTATAAATGAATCAATACATGTAGAATGTCTAAAACTATGATCTGTGCATCAGGCATTCATGAAGAAATAAATGATTTAAAATAAAAATATCCTAATTAAGTCTGGCTCTAATCCCATGGTTCCTTGACCTTTCTACTGCATTATATCATAGTCTAGACTTTATGAGAACTGTTCCACCTGTGTGTCCATCCCATAGTCCAGGTATCACTAGGCTCTCATCTTCTCTCAGCCTCAGGGTGAATGTGCATGTGTGTGTGTGTGTGTGTGTGTGTGTGTGTTTAGGCACATGTCCTTTCAACTTGTGACAGATTGCCTTCCTCCCAGCTGCCCAAAATAACTCACAGAGGCATGCAAGAGGACTGTACTGATTTACTGTTTATTCTAATTTTTTGTTGGTTTGAAAAACTGTTCACTATTCAGAGTACTTGCATTTCATAGGAAGTGTGTGTGTATGTGTATGTGTGTATGTGTGTGTGTCTGTGTCTGTATGAGTGTAAGACACGTGTGTGGTTGCCAGACCGTAATAAGGTATCAGATCCCTAAGAGCTGGCGCTGTAGATGGTTATAAACTGTCTGACATGGGTGTTGAGAACCAAGCTCAAGACCACTGAAATAGCAAAAGGGATCTTAACCACCAAGTCACCTCTCCAGCTCTCCCAAGCTTATTTTTTGAGATAGGTGAGACAAGGTCTCTCACTGAACTTGGAGCTCAGTGGTCAGCTAGACTGGCTAGAAAGTGAACGTAGGAACCCTCCTGTCTTCAAGAACTCCCAACCTTCTGTCTTCTTCATTGCCAGGACTGCTGCCTTTTTAACACAGGTCCTGGGGTCCCACACTCCCACTTTCAAGTTTGTAGAACAAACACTTTACACAACAAGCCATCATTGACGTCCTCACAGAGGAAATTTGTGAGATAACTTACTACCAACTTGTTGTTTGGTTAGTACTTGATTTAATTTGCATAATCATATTAATTCAGTAGAAGGACACACAAAAATCTTAATATACGGGAGTGTGCCTTTTCCTGTTTACTCTTTGATTGCCTTTTTGGTCTTGTCCTATTAATCCTCTTTGAATCTTCTGTTAGAATCCTTGTCTACTGTCTCCTGGGAAGCCTCTTTGACTGCCAAGTTTTGATCAAGTACCTTTGATATCTGCTTTTGTGGAATTCTGTTTCTTCCACAGACTACAATTTTTAATTGTATATCATTTGCATGATTGCTATACTCACTTCCCCAGAGCTACATTAATAAGTCAAAAAAACTGTGTAGTTTAAAATCAATTTATTCTTTGGGCTCGTATTTCAGTATTGGCAGAATCGTGTTCCCTCTGAGAACTCTGGGCAGCATCCTTGTTGGCCAGTTCCAACTTCTAGTGGCTCTGAGCATTTCTTTGCCTATGGCCATGCCATCTCAATCTCTGCTTCTGTTTCTACATGGGCTTCTGACATGGGTCATCCTCATACTGAGAATACTTGTCTTTGAATTCTGAGCCATCTGGATAATCCAGAATGGTCTCAGCTGACATCCTTAAACACATCTGATCACACCCATGGGCTTAGACATGTCTTTTTCATTATTTTTAGAGAATTTCACATATGAATAATGTATATACATCTTTCTTTCCCTTCTTCCTCTCTCCATTTCTTCCCATGGTTCCTCTCACTCCTCAAATTCATGAACTCCTATTCTGTAATTATAATTGTCACATGCTCTTGACCCTTCTGCTGCATTATATAAATATTCTATAAACAAACTGCTGACATCATTTACTATTGATTTTATGGGTTTAGAGCTCACTTGTAGGGATTGGCTAGTCAGAGAGGACTGAGTCTCCCTCCTTTACTAACCATTGGTTGCCTATGGTCTCCTTATGGGGGTGAAGCCTGGTAAGAATTCCCCAACACACACATTGGCTTGTCAATCAGGGTTGTCATTTTTAGGCCCTGTTTAGGTAACCATATTCTTGGGATTTCTTGATGCAGCCTCCCTGTCATATGTAGAAGGCATTGTCTCTCTGAAGACATTGTGTTATGACCCCTGGCTCTTACAAACTTTCTGCCTCCCATTCTTATGATGTTTCCTCAAGCCTTACGTATAGGTGCTATGTTGTTAATGTATCAATTGTGACTGGTCAGTTCTCTGTATTTTGACAAGTGAGGCTTTTGAAATTTTCTCTGTATACTGCAGAAGACTTCCTTGGTAAGGGATGAGAGCTACTATTATCTGTGGAGAAAGGACAGGGACTTAGAAATGTCATCTTTGAGGGCTCCCATCCAATCCATTAAATTCATTATAGACATGTTTGGGGCTGGAAAGATGGCTCAGCAGTTAAGAGCATTTCCTGCTCTTCCAGAGGTCTTGAGTTCAATCTCCAGCATCCACATGGTGGGTCACAGCCATCTATAATGGGATCTAATGCTCTCTTGTGGCATACAAGTGTACATGCAGATAGAGTGCTCATATATATAAAATAAATAAATCCTTAAAAAATGTTGTTTTTCCATTATTTCTGTAAGAGTGGAGATTGTTGCTTCACCCTTGCATTCTTATCTTCTCAATATGTTGTAGATAGGTTTACTAGGTTTACTACATGGAGTTTTTCATATATATATATATATGTGTGTGTGTGTGTATATCTATATATCATATATTTTATTCATTCTTTGGGAATTTAACACATGTATACAGTAGTGTTTTAATTAATATCTACCTCCACCCACTGACACCTATCTTTTCATTCAATTATAAGCTAACTTCAGAACTTTTCTACCTTAATGAGAAATTGAGAAAAGTGGACCACTTAAATTTTATGTACATGGCCCACGAATGAACTCATACATCCCTACTTTTGATGTTGTTAATATTTGGAAATATTCATAAACTAAGACATTTCTTAGGTCCTAGTATGGTGGCACCATTTTCTGATGATTATCAGACCACTTCTGTTAGAGAATAAAAGAAATACATAAGGTGTGTGTCTGTGTATGTATGTATGTGTATGTGATAAGTATGTTTATGTATGTGTGCCTATGTTATTTGTACTCATTGTGCTTCTTATGACATTTAAATATCTTTGGGCTTCTAGATGGGAAACTTGGCCAGGGACTGTAATCTATGAGGCAGAGATATGTTGAAAGCTGTTAGAATTCCACTAATTTTACCTTCTTTCCCTTTTATCTTTTTTCTCTTAGCAGATAAGCAATTTCTACTCCCTGCAAACAGCTTTAGTAATCCCAATAGCATCCTCTGTGCTCCAGAAATTCAGGCAGCAAAATCTTCCTAAAGTACTTTTTGTTTATGTTGTTCTATAAAAGAAAATAAAAACATATTAAAAAGTAATTAGTTACTTAAATAGTAATTTTAATTAGTTAGGGCCTGAATTGGCTCAATTTGAAAAATTATTACCCCTTAATATTTGAGATTCCATAATTTATAAGTGAAATCTTATTTTGGCTCACAGTTCTGAAGGCTGAGATTCAGAAGGTGTGTCTCATAAAGCAGGGACTTTGTGTTGCTTTAAATCATGTCAGGAAGCCGAAGGAAGTGGGTATGCACAGATGAGGCCATAGACAAGGTGTGGGCAGTAGCAGAACAGCTCCATAAAAGCTAACTCACCAACAGGAATTAGTGCTACACTAATTAGGGAGGGGCTAAGCCATCCAGGAAGGTGCCTTTTCAAGGCCTGACTATCCATAGAGTTCCCACTTCCAAACAGTGATATTCTGAGGCATTAACATCTCAACACGGGGTTGGGGATTTAGCTCAGTGGTAGAGCACTTGCCTAGCAAGCACAAGGCCCTGGATTCGGTCCTCAGCTCTGGGAAAAAAAAAACAACAACCAAAACAAACAAACAAACAAACAAACAAAATCCCAACACAATGAACTCTGGAGGAACTCAGACCATGTAATGAACAGACCCGCCCAGAGAGAAGCATTGATTAGGACTGTAAATTTTGGTGTGATTTAATAGTTTGAGTGCTAGTCCTTAGATAGACATTATTTCTACCACACTAGGTGAAAATGGAAAGGTTTCCTGAGGTCTTGTTTTCCTGTATGACTGATTCTCCACTCCTTTCACTGAATGACAAGACAGCCTCTACAATTTGATAGGGTAATTAGTCAAAATAAGGCATGCATCTTGGAAGAGAAAAGAAATCTTAATATTTTTCTAAACTGATTAAAATTTTTTGTTTTGGCTTTTTGAGACATGATCTCACTATCTTTTACTTGAATTCTCTATGTATACCAAGCTTGTTTTCAAACTCACATCTGATTCTCTATCTGCTTCTACTTCCTAAAATGCTGGGGTTAAAGTCCATGCCTGATTTTGATTTTTACATTTAGTTATTTTAGAGGAGTGCTAAAGGAATTCAGCCAGTGATGACTAGAATGTATGTACAGATAAAAAAGTTAGGTTTATTGGTTTGTTGCAACCAGGACATTTCAACATGAGGAATGTTGGATCATTGACCTGCCATAGGGTGATTTTGTGTAGGGATTAAGGAAAGTGGGTTTTTTCTTCACTGAATATTTCTGAGCAAGGAGAGCAATCCTGTTATCTAATGTCATAATTTTATCTAGCAGATGTGAGGAGTAAAGTGGAGAGAGAGCTTGACTAGGTAGAGAACTGGTATTCTTATCAATTAGCCAGGAGTGTCTTTGTCATTTTTCTGTAATAGATAATTATTTTTACTTTGGTCCACATTTAGCCATACAAATATGTTCTTATTAGTCTTATTTCTTGGTGTAAACACTGCAGCCTTTTCTAAAGGTTTGTATTCACCAGAAGACACCACGTCACAGATGGGGTGGTCAGGCTGGCTTTTCCTTTTCTAAAGATAACCACCAAGATAACTTTTCTAAAGATAACTTAGGCCAAGTGATAGCTAATGGACATCAGATGCGCAGCATGGCATCAGGGAGCCTTGGCAGGGACTTGGGAGCTATGGCATTTGGGTTAATGAAATGAAAATGTAGATTGGCATGACTCTACCTAGAAAGAATTAATAATCAATAACATCAGATCCTGGGCCCTATATCTTTCTGTAGCACCACAGAACTCAACTTTTTCATGGAAACAATCCAGTTCCAGATTCATTTCTGCCCTGTGAGTAAATATTCAAATATTTACAAGTACTAAGGAAAGGTCCCCAGCTTTCTCACTAAAGGTTCCAAGAACTTAGCTGCCATACAGAAAGCTTATTAGAAGAGGGAACTTAATAGTCTGCTATTCTTTGATGGCTTTAGGAAACCCAATATCCATAGCTGGGAGAGGTGGCACAAACCGTTAATCCCAGCACTCATGAATTCCAGCCCAGCCTAGGCTACACAGTGAGACTTTGATTCAAAAATAAGACTAAATAATAACAAAGCAACAACACAAAGTCAAAACAAAATTTTGTACTAGAGAACACACTGGCATTTCTCAATCTGGTCCTGTAAAAGGATGAATGGATGCAATCAAAGATTCCCTAAGAGGTTCTGCTAGCACCTGGACTAATACAGATGCAGATACTCATAGCCAACCATCTGACTGAGCCTGGGGAGCCCAATGGGAGAACTAGGGGAAGGACTGAAGGAGCTGAAGGGGATTGCAACCCCATAGGAAGAACAATCTCAACTAACAGGACCCTCCACTCCCCAAGCTCCAAGAGACTAAACCACCAACCAAAGAGTATACATAGAGAGATCAATAGCTCTAGCTATGTATGTAGCAGAGAATGGCCTTATCTGGTATTAATGGGAGGGGAGGCCTTTGATCCTGTGGAGGCTTGATGCCCCAGTGTAGGGGGATGCTAGAGAGGTGAGGCAGGAATGGGTAAGTGGATGGAGGAGCACCCTCTTAGAAGGAAAGGGGAGGGGGAGAGGGAGAGATGGGATGGGGTGGGGGTTGTGGATGGGAAACTGGGAAGAGGATCACATTTGAAATGTAAATGAATAAAATGATTAATAAAAAATTAAGCAAGCAAGAAAAGATGCAAAGAAGAAGAAGAAGAAGAAGAAGAAGAAGAAGAAGAAGAAGAAGAAGAAGAAGAAGAAGAAGAAGAAGAAGAGCCCCTTGGGCTGTATCTCATCAAGTAATAGAGAAACCCCTTTCCTCCTTTTGATAATTTATAACTTTTAATAGTGAGGACATGTTCATGACATCTGATCACCATATTCAAAAGTGTTTTATTTGATGTTCTAAACAATAGTATGTTAATATAATTACATTTAAAATTCTGTGTCCACTCTGGGCTTTGATAATGAAAAACACTATGGATTTTGTTATGCATTTCGTCTTTCAGATGCAAACTCATGGATTCTTCTATGTAACTAAAGAAATCAAACAAAAATTATTTCTAGTTTAATGAAAAATCCCTTTAGGGGAACAAAAGATGGTTACTCCCAGACTGACTCATTTAAACTTCAATTCTTCACATCTCTGAGCCTTGATTTTCTTAATTATTAATAATGAGGCTGTTGGAATACACAATTTCCAAGTAACCCTTAAACTCTGTAATTATATCAGGTTTGGTGTTCTCTGGGGGATACAAATGTTTGCATTCCTTAAAACACTATCTCTCACTTCCATGAATAATCTCCTCTGAAACTCACAAAGAAGTCTCCAGGAAAGATTTAGCATAAATTATTTCTTCTCAGTAATCAGTTATTGTTGGCTAATAGGTCAATGTTGATTAATAATATATAATCAAGATAATGATTCAGTCTTTAAAAAATTAATTACAGCCCTTTTATTGAAAAGTGCTTTTCCCCCCTTAAACAATGCAGATAAAATGAAAACCAGTACCCACAGGTTGCGTGGACATGGACAGTCAGTGAGTGCTTGAAGATAAAGGATCTGTACTATCACTCTGTGAACAATACCAAGAATCTTGAGGTTGCTCTACCTCACAGTAGTCTGTGGGAACAGGCTGACTTTCAAAGTTTCCAGCTATGGCAACCACTGTACATTCATTCACTGTTTACTGAAAGCCTAGGAATGTCAGTCACTGAGCTAAGTGTGGAGTTTATAAGATTAGTAAGATGGAGCTCTGCCATTAAGAAGAATTCCAATACCACACACAGTATGATTAATCTACAGAGGAAATGCACACAGTGTTCTATTTTATTTGGGGAGATAGTTACCCAGGAGAACTGCTGCCCATGTATAATGCCGAAGATGACTAGAAACTAGCTTGGCAAAGGTAAAAGGAAGAAATGAGAAGCATCCTTCCAGGCAAAACTGCTAGGTCAGGGACTGATTGGAGGGAAGAGTGCTTTCTTGTAGTGCTGAAGTTTATTGAGCCTTTTGCTTCTGAAAAACAACAATGGCTCTATCAATTCTTTTGCTCTGTTGATTTTCCCATGAGACTCAGTAGAACTCAAAGACTCTTCTTGTGGGTACTTATCATCAAGTCAGATGCTCCAGATTCCCATGTTTGCTTCACAAATAGCTGAACTTCTCATACCTACTGGTTAGTCTGGACAAAATTCTTAGTATTGTGACCCAAGCTTTAGTTATACCTTATTTATCCCAGGCCTCTGCATTTTTATGTCTTCAGCTCAGATTAGCAATAGTCCATCAGGAGACCAGAGTCTTTGATTCATTGTCTAGTCAAGTTACTCTTACTTGTTTATCCTACTTTCTGACACTCAGCTTTTCCTAGCCTTGTTACATTCCCATCTGCTGATATTTTAGACATGTACGACTCTGGGTTCATTCTTTTGCAGTGGTCTGTTTCTTTCCTTTCGCTACAGTCCCTTTGATCAGTCCAAGACCTAAGTTTGAATTTGGTTTTTATTTGGAGAAATAATGCAAGAACATGCTCATGGTTTATTTAGTGAATTACAAGTACAGAAGAAATTCTTATAACAAACTGCTTTTTAATTATAATGACAGACCATCTTGTTTCAAGCAAAATTTTGAACTAAATATATTGTCACTTAGGTCTCCCATACACCTACCTCCAAAATAACAAGACCTCAAAGGAGAAACACCAACTTTATTATTGATTAATGGGGTACGAACTTACAGTAAAACATTAAAGATGAACAGCAAAAAGAATAACACATGTGATATAGCTGATGAGAGAGTGCATAGCTAACTAGGAGGACCATGGGGTGCCATAAGAATGAAATCCAAGTGCATTAGCTTCCATGAAGCCATTGACAGACTCAGGGATTGATATCTTTCTAGAGTCTGGGACACACTGAGATTGTATCAATTCTAAATTTTTGGAGCCAGTTAGGATTTTAAATTTTTCATGTACCATGCCCATTCTTAAGCATGTCCTCATCCATATCTTTAGTGTTATAAGTTTACAGGAGAAATAAAAGTAGAGGGGCTTTAGATGATGCTCTAGAAAGGTAAAGGTTCAACTTTCTATGGAAAACAAAGAATTTACTTAAAAATGTATACAGTGACTGTTAGTGGTTCTCACCCAAGCAACAACATTGAAGGCCAGCAGGATGCTAGAGAAACGACACCATCCCAAAGACAAAAATGATTCAATAATATAGTTTTTTTGGCTACCCAATGTGCCAATCATGCCATGTAAAATCCTGCTCGTGGTCCTTAGTGACTACCTTAAGCTATGGCCTCCCAGACGTTTACTGAAATCTCCCAGCCAGAGACTAGAAAGAAGAGGGAGGGAGGAAGCAAAATATAAGAGGAGAGCAGAGCACAAAGAATCTGTAACTAGAAAGGACAGTTGGTGTTGACGAGATAAGAGAATATTCAGAAAATAAGAGCAGACTGCTATAAAAGGGGAACAGTTCAAAAATGAAAAAAGGACAGAGATCTGAAACTGATTAGCAATAAACTTGAAGACATTTCCCGCAAAATCTAACAACATGATTAAGTGGCAGACAGTAGAGAAAGCTCCGGTATGAATATGGGCTCACATAGTCCAACATCTGGGAGATTTGAGGCTAGCCTGGTTGAGAGAGAGAGAGAGAGAGAGAGAGAGAGAGTTTAGGACAGCCAGAAATACAGAGAAATCCTGTTTTGAACCCCCCCAAAGAAAGCTATCCAGATAGAACAAACAAGTTGAGCAGAGAATATTAGTTATAGTTAGAAATATAGTTAGAATATAGTTAAAAAATTAACCAAGCAAGTGAAAGACCCATATGATTAAAAACTTCAAGTCTTTGATTAAGGAAATTAAAGTTATCAGAAGATGGATCTTCCATTCTCATGATCAGTAAGATTAACATAGTATAAATGGCAAGCCTACCAAAAGGAATCTACAGATTCAATGCAATCCCATTAAATTCCCAACAAATTTATTTACAAACCTTGAAAGAACAATATTTAATTTCATATGGAAAAACAAAAACCCAGAATAGGTAAAACAATCCTGTACAATAGGGAAAACCTCTGGAAGTATCACCATCCCTGATTTCAAGCTGTACTACACGGCCATAGTAATAAAAACCAAATGATATTGGCTTAAAAACAGACACATTGATCAGTGGAATGGAATGGAATCTAATAGAAGACCCAGACATAAATCCCTACATCTATGGACACTTGATTTTTGATAAAGAAGCCAGAAATATACAATGAAGAAAAGAAAGCATTTTTATCAAATTGTGCTTGTCTAACTGGGTGTTGTTATATAGAATGGAAATATCGATTACCCTGCATAATATCTATTACCCTGCATCAAACTCAAGTCCAAGTGGATTAAAGACCTCAACATAAATCACAATACACTGAACATCATAGAAGAGAAAGTTGGTAATAGCATTGAACACATTGGTACGGGGAGACAACTTCCTGAACAGAGTACCAATTGTGCAGGTACTAAGAACAACAATTAATAAATGGGTCCTCATGAAACTGAAAAGCTTCTGTAAGGCAAAGGACACTGTCAGTAGGATAAAATGGCAGCCTACAGAATGGGAAAAGATTTTCACCAACTGTGCATCTGACAGAGAGCTAATATCAAAAATATATTAAGAAATCAAGAAACTAGACATCAACAAACCAAATAATCCAATTGAAATGGGGCACAAATCTAAACAGAGAATTTTCAACAGAGGAATATCAAATGAATGAGAAACAAAGAAATGTTCAACATCATTAGCCATAAGGGAAACACAAACCAAAACAACTTTGATATTCCATCTTACATCTATCAGAATGATTAAGATAAAAAAAAAAAAAAACCACAAGTGACAGCTCATGCTGGCAAAGATGCGGGGCAAGGGGAACACTCCTTCATTGATGGTGGGAGTACAAACTTCTACAGCCACTTTGGAAGTCAATATGGTGGTTTCTCAAAAAGTTGGGATTCTACCAATTTTCTACCTCCAGACCCAGCTATTCCACTCCTGTGCCCAATGGACTCTCTATCCTTCTACAAGGACATTTTCTTAACTATGTCCATAGGAACATTATTAATAATAGCCAGAAACTGGAAACAGGCTAGATATGCCAAAAATGCATAACGAAAATGTGGTACATTTACACAATGGAGTATTACTCAGCTATTAAAAACAACAACATCATGAGATTTGCAGGCAAATGGACAAAACTAGAAACAAAATCATCTTGAGTGAGGTACAGAAAGACAAACATGATATGTACTCACTTATAAGTGGACATTATATGTAAAGTAAAAGACAATTATGCTATGTTCCACAGACCCAGATATGATAAGTAACAAAGAAGGCTAAAGTGGGAATGGAAAGATTTCCCGGGGAAGGATGGGAAAATAGGCTGGGATGGGAGAGGACAGGATAGGACAGGACAGGACAGGACAGGAGGACAGGACAGGACAGGACAAAGTGTTCTTGGACCCTAGCTCTAAAGAGATCAGAGAGACTTAATCTAGCAACTCATGGGAGCAGATGCAGAGTCCCACAGCCAAACATTAGGCTGAGCCCAGGGAGTCCTATGGGAGAGGGGGAGGAAGGATCAAAGGAACTAGAGGAGTCAGGGACACCACAAGAGATAACCAACAGAATCAATTGACTGGTACTCATGATGGCTCACAGAGATCATGGAGTCTGTAGGGGTCTGACTTAGGTCTTCTGCAAAAATGTTATGGCTCAGTAACTTGGTATTCTTATGGGACTCCTAACATTGGGAGAAAGGGGCTATCCTTAACTCTTTTGCCTACTGGTGGGATTCTTTCCTCATACTGGTTTGCCTTGTGCAGCCTTGATGTGATGGCATGTACTTGGTTTTATTGTAGCTTATTATGCTGTGTTTAGTTGGAGTTCTTGGGAAGCCTGCTCTTTTCTGAGGGTAGGTTGGGTGGGTGGGTAGAGGTGGGGAGGTAGGGAGTGGGTGATGGATCTGGGGAATAGAGGAGGGTCCAGGAAAAGACTGGGGGAGGGGAGTAAGAAGAAACTGCAGTCAAGATATAATATATGAGAGAATTTGATAAAATGAATAAGGAAATGAGCAGAATAGAATTTTATATTTACCAACACCTATTTATACATGAACAACATCCATACTATATTAAGAACTTTCAATATTCAACAGCAAGAAGATGTCAATCCAGTTTAAGCACAGAGAAATATCAGAATAACAAATAGGAACTGAAAGTGATAAGAATGTTGCTATTAGCTATGAGGGTCATGCTAATTAAAATCAACACAAAACTATGACACGTGTATTCAAATGGCTATTTTTTTCTTAAAAAAGTAGTGATTGTAAATCATAACCACACAGAAAGCAAAACCAAGATTTTGGGTCCTGCAGAGTTGAGACTGACATTCTAGCACAAAACTAGAATCTTCAGAGAGAACAATAGTAAAGTTAAAGAATAGCATAAAAAATGAAGTCAAATTTACTAGATGTGAAGATTTGGATACCGTTTCTATGCTAAAAGCTTGGATTACAGTAGGGTGGTGTTGAGATGGCAGAACCCTTGAGAGGAATTAGTGTAGCTCCTTGGGACTCTGGTGGGCTCCCTAAAAGTAAGCTGTCATAAAAAGAGAAAATCTGGTTCTGCGTCCTTCCATCTCTCACAACACGACCACTTCCATTCTTTCCCATCACTAAAGGGGAAATAGAAGCTATCCAACATCCTGAGATGTTCACCCTCCCAAACTGGAAGGGAACCAAAGCCTTTTTCTTGGGAAGTTCATTTACTTATTTATGAACTTCCTATCCTTAAGTGGTTTTTTTTTAGTAATAAATGTATAGTCTCTTGGGAAAGAGACTATCCTTAAGCAAGGCTACTCAATAATCTCATTGCTTGGAGAAGTCATGACAAAACACAACTGTAGATGTGCACACAGTCAATGTACTGTGAGCTAAGGTTACATGACAGAGTGAGAAACACTATAGTTTATAGTTTCATAGTGTTTAAAATAATGACCAGAACCCCACTCCAAATAAAGAGAAAATGGCAAATTAAGAAATCTTAAGATGTCTGGAAATAGTTTATTGATTTTCCATAAATGTAGCTCAACTATTTTAAGACAATTATCAATAGGAGGGGGCAAAGGGGACTCCAAGAAATGAAAGTTATATACAAAACAGATAAGGAAAGAAAAATCTTTCAAGATAACAACAAGTAATTCATCAAAAGAGGTCACATATTGTTTAAATGACCATGCATATGCTGTTCATGATGCTAAATAAATATGTCTTTTAAAAACTACGAAAATGAACAAAAATAGCCTATGGGTTGGCTAGGAGAAATTTAAAATAAAATGGCTGAAAAAATATGGAAGAGATAAACTATACAAATACCAAAGAAAAATATCCGGATAGCTATATTAACAAAGCATCAGGGTAAAACTTTTTTAGGGTAATAATCAGTATATCTATCATGTTGTATATGTAATAAATATGTCTACCAAGTTATATATCTAGGTTCTATCTCTGTATAAGGATGAAAGATTTAATTTACCAGAAGGTATAGATAATTATTAATGTGAACACATAAAATCAGTTTCATAGTCTTTAAATCTGATGATGAAAATAATTTTATATAAGTAGTAAATTTTAAATCTTCAATTATATATTATTAATTTCAAAAGGCCATCTTTCTTCCCAAGTACTTGCAGAATTTTTATGTAGTTGACCCAGCATCAAGCTGCAAAAACAAGTTAAAAAAATGTCAGAAAATTGATGTGAAACAAATGCTTTCTGATTACAGAGTAATTAAATTTAGAAGATGATGACAAACACTATATTTAGAACTTACAAACCAGACTTTCCATAATTTGCAGGCTAAATAAGACACTGTCACAAATGTGGAACTGAATTATAATTAAATACTGCATTGCACAGAGAGACATTTATGACCTTAAATGCTCATGCTACAAAAGATGAAAGATCAACGAGTTTCATGTCTAATCCAGGATGCTACAAAAATAACAACTCCAAAAACTACCAACTACAAAGGAAAAAAAAAGGAGACAGAGACATGGTAAAGAGTAGAGTATGCTTAATAATATGGAAGCTGGCTCAACAAAGCCAGAAGGTGGTCTGTGATGACTTTTATAATAGAAAAATCTTAGTTCACCTTAAAAATAAAAGAATCTCAAATTACCAATGTTATCAATGAAAAAGTGACTAAACTCAGGGCCATAAAGTTAAATCATAAAGAATACCTTAAGCTATCATCATTGAAAACTTTAATGGAAATGACGTTTTTAGGGAAAAAATAGTGTATCAAAATAGCAGTTACCAAGATGGATATTACGGTGTTCTTCTAATACTTGATGATTGCTAAATGTGTACCATGAAATTCATCTTTTAGTCCTCTTTTTGTACCCTTCCTGATAAATTTTATGGATAGAGAAAGGCAGACAGGGACAGGAATGAAACATGGCTCATTTGGAAGCTTTGAGAGAGACCAAATCTAGTGGGTTTATGGCGAGACATTTTGGATGTGAACTTGGTGAAGTGGGTGTGTAGATTTATGTCTGCTCTTTCTGAGTAAGTTTTTCTAGGCTCAGCAGGAACTGAGCTTCATTTAGTTAAGATTTTCTTTAGATAGTAATACAATGATCCTTTGTTACTATTGCTTCTAGTTTGACTGGAACAAAAAACCCAATCAATGAATTCAGTCCATCCTGAATAGGAAAGAAAACAAGAGGGAACATTTGCCATTTCAAGCTCACCACTGTCTCTGTATCTTAGAATCAGATCATCTGCCTGGGACAAGAGTGGCTGGAGCAAGGGCAAGAGTTAGAAAGAAGAGACATACTTAATTGTGGGTACAGTCATTTCAGATCTGGGAGATAACTGAGCTCTTTCCTAAAATGATTAATTATTTCTAAGCCCTAGAGATGTTTAAATGACCAAGGACAGTCATTCCTGGAGCTGTCTTTGATTGGTGCTGACTCCTAGACAGTACTAGAACAATCTGAGTGAATAACTAATTGATAAATCCTAAATTAATTCAGGTGCTGTAATGTCAGCTCTCCTCTCAGGCTGTAATAATATCCACATAGGTAGGCTTGTTTTTCACATTCATCTCTGCTGATTATAGCACTGGACTTATTGCAAAAACATTAGTGAGCAGTGTTCAATTCCTTAAATATTATATGAGGCAAAGTAGTGAATTGCTGGTGCAGTTTTTCTTTTTAAGTGTGTGTGTGTGTGTACGTGCAACTTCATGTGTGCAGGTTCATGTGGAGACCTGATGTTGTTCCTCATTAACCTTGTTTTTTTGTGGGTTGATTTGTTTGTTTGAGACACGGCCTGTCCTCTGCCTTGGCTCACCTGATTCATCTAGGCTGCCTGGTAGTGGATCCCAGATATTCCTGTCTCTGCCTTCCCAGAACTGAGATTATAAGTATACACAGATGACTTTTGATGTGGATCATGGGAATTGAACTTGGGTCTTAAAGCAATCACTCTTTTTTGACTGAGCTATCTTCCAAGCCTTCTTACAGTCTTCTTACAGTCTTCATGGAATGATTTTTAACTTTTCTTTTCTTCTTTCTTTTCTTTTCTCTCCCCACCCCCTCCTCTTTCTTTCTTTGTCATAGGGTCACATGTAGCCCAAATGGCCTCAAATTTACTGTGCAATGGAGACTGGTTTTGATTTTCATCCTTCCAAACCTGGAGTCTGGGGTCACAGGTTTATGCCATCACACCAGACTCTATTGTGGACTCCCTCCCCACAGCCTGGACAGTATCGAAAGCGAAACAGTGCCATGGCCCGGGACCCTCCTGGTTTGAGACCTGCCTCTGATAGCCACACCTCTCTGCCAATATCCTGCTATTTGCCACACCTCCAACCTGGTTTCCAGTTACATTTGAAAGCTCCACCCCCACAGAGAAACAAGGAAGTCACTGATTGGACTGTCACACTGATGTATTTTGGGGGGAGTGGTTTTTGCCCCAGGTAATATATCTGTTGAGGGAACAAAGGAGATTATTAAAGAACCAAGATGGCTGAGCAGTAAAGTCTCCTGTCTAATTTTTACCCTTCCACGTGGGTAGGTATTTCTGTGGCCTCTCTATCCTATCCCTAACTCTCTCTCTTGCTACTGCTCTTCTTTCTAACTCCATATTTCCAGGTAACCCACTCCTTAACGTTGGTGTTGGTAGCCAACACTCTATGGTAAACTATATTAGGATTTATCATTTTGTTAGTATTCTGTTTATAAGTTTCATGGGTTAGAGTACTGTTACTAACCAAGTTTTTCTCAAAAATCTCTGTTACTTTTTTGTGGATGGGGTACTGTAGGGCAGTGGTCTGTTCAGGCAACCTGGGCCCAATTGAGTAATAGGTCTGAACCCTGGTGACCTAGTTGGCAATTGCTCTGACTGCAAGGGACAGAAGGTGTTTAGCCCTAACTCCTGAGTCCTTGGCTCCTGTTTCAGTCACAACCCCTCACAGCTGCCCACGCAGGAGATGTGTGCTCTGTCAGGCAGACAATGCCCCAAGCTCCCAGCATTCTAGCTGGACCCTACCCCCAGTCATCTGACCACAGCCAGGCATGGCCCATCCCACAGACAGATAGCCATCTATACCTCACACAATATAATGGGTGGTTTGCCTCATCCCCTTTCCTTGCCTTCTTCCTCTCCCTCTTGCTCTTTGTTCTTTCCTTTGTCTTCTTCCTCTCCCTCTTGCTCTTTGTTCTTTCCTTTGTCTTCTTCCTCTCTCTCTTGCTCTTTGTTCTTTCCTT
>NW_022196896.1:39676931-39692032 GCF_008632895.1 Mastomys coucha
TCTTTGTTCTTTCCTTTGTCTTCTTGCTCTCCCTCTTGCTCTTTGTTCTTTCCTTTGTCTTCTTGCTCCCTTTCTTCCTCACTTGCTCTTTGTCCTCTCTCTTGCTCTCCTCTCCTGCTCTATTGCTTTTTTTCTTTCTCTCTCCTTCTCTTCTCTTTCCTCTCCTTTCTTTCTCTCTACATGGCCAGCCTATTTTCTCTTTTCTATAATAAACTATGATCATGCATTGTCTCTTTTTAACTAATTCACATGCCATGCAGCCACAGGCATCAGCAGCAGAGAGACTCAGTTATCAGCAGCAGAGAGCTCCAGGAATCAGCAGAGAGACACAGGCCCACGGGGTACAAGGCAGGATGTTCTCCAATGAGTTTGTTGTAATGTAGCCAGTTGGCATCCTCTAACCTAAGTTGATACATGAGCTGGAAACAACTATACACTTGTTGGGAATCATTTGTACATTTGGCTGCTTTTTCACAGGACCTAGGTTTCATTCCTAGCACCTACATCATGGCAACTGTTTGTAACTCCAATCCTAAGGGATTCCACACTCTCTTCAGGGGCAGCATGCACATAGAGGTTCACATACATACATGCAGATAAACACCCATCGCATAAAGCAAAATGATAAATTAGAAAAGAAAGTAAAGATTTAGCAACACTTCTTTTCTCCTCCAGAAAAAGTTTTGGTTGATGAACCCACAGCTTATAGCAGCTGTACACATCAGATTCCATGCCTCTTAGGTGAATGTGTTGCTCAGTTTTTTTCTTTGTTAAAGAGGCAAGAATTAAACTATGGACTCTATAAGAAAGACAGCAGCAATGAGGTATATTTATTTGAGGGCATGAGGATCTAAGGTATTATATCCACCAAATGTTTAGAGGCTGCTTCTGGGATAGTACATGTCAGAACTTTACTAATAGCACTATATCTAACCATTTATCTAGAATGTTCTATCAATTTTAAGTGTATTCACTTTATATACTATACCTCTAGAACTTTCAATCTCTACCCATCAAAGATGTTTGCACCCCCAACCCCCTTTTTAAAATTCCAAATCAGTTGCCAATTGAGCAGGTGACAACTCTATGAATATCTAAAATGGCCTTTAGCTTCTAGAGTTATAAAAAATTCAGAGAAGTTGAGGAATATTTTTATCCAAAACTGAGATAGTTCCAGGAAAAATTAAAACTATTTCTGTTCCTAAGGTTAATAATGTGGCCTAGTTGTCTCACAAGAATCCCAAGCATATCACTTCATGGTCTCCCAAGACCTGATGGCTTTCATGGCAATTGTGGCACATCCATGCCTTTCCTGTTGTGCATAGTGGTGCCATACACAGCACACAGACCACTAAATTAGGAGAGAGGTGTCCTGGAAGTGGCGTTCTTATTAATGGCTTTCCTATTTATGAATAAGTTAGGAGTTCTAATAGGCACGGAAAAGCTCATGGACGCAAAGCAAGTGCCTCTCATTCTTGAACAGTTTACTCTTTGAATAACCACAGTAAAACTGTCCTCTGGGGATACCTAGGTGACCTTTTGCTGAGATGCCATGCTATCTTATACTTCACTAAATGTCTAATTCAGATACTGTTACTGAGTTGCCAAAGAGACTTCATGTTCTTTGATGTGGATTGCAGATATAACTCACTGCTTCTGCCATGCACATCTCCTGCATGCAGCTTTGTTCCAATAAGCCTGCCTCCACGAGGACCCAAGCAGATCTTGTTCCTATAGCTCCTTTTACTTGGTACCTTCCAGTTAACCATACAAACAGTGGTCTTCTACCATTCTCATCTTCAGCTATATTTTCAGACCATGTAACTATCAGAGATGATAATGCTATTTTAAGACTGTTTCGAGTGGCTCAGATTCCTTCTGGTCTGTACCAGTTTACTTTGGGTGTGAACTCTGAGGTCAGTCCCACAGCCCCCCAGAGGAGGCTCCTCTCCCAGATGCTCTAGCATGCCTAGGATCTTAGGATCAGGGGAGAGTAGAACACAACATCTGTTCCAACACCACTGGGAGTAACTGGCACAAGCAGGATCCAAGGACACAGGAACCCCGCCTGACTCCTGGTTTGGGTTCCTTCCAGTCTGCCCTGGTTTACCTTGGGCAGAAACTCATCAGTCAGTCCCACTGCCCCCAGAGAAGGCTCCACTCCCAGGCACTCTAGCACACCCAGCATCACAGGATCACAGGAGACCAGGAGCTTGGTCACACCAGGATCTCAGAGTCTCAGAGGAAGCTGGATTCCCAGGAACTCTGACACATCCAGAATCTCAGGATCACAGAGACAGCTTGGACTCTGAGGAGTTTTGACTCAATCAGGATTGCAGGAAGGACAGGCTCCAGTCAGATATAGCGAGGGCAGGGAGCACTAGAGATAACCAGATGGTGGGGGACAAGCATAAGAACATGAGCAGCAGAAACCAAGGTTACTTGACATCATCAGAACCCAATTCGCCCACCATAGCAAGTCCTGGATATACCATCACACAGGAAAATTCAGATATAAACTCACCTCTCATGACAATGATGGAGGACTTTAAGACATACATAAATAACTCCCTTCAAGAAATATAGGAGAACAGGGGTAAACAGGTAGAAATCTTTAAAGAGGAAACACAAAAATCCCTTAAAGAATTATAGGAAAACACAATCAAATAGATGAAGGTAATGAACAAAACCATTCAAGATCTACAAAATGGAAATACAAACAATAAAGAGATCACAAAGGGAGACAACCCTGGAGTTAGAAAACCTAGGAAATAGATCAGGAGTCATAGATGCAAGCATCACCAACAGGATACAAGAGATAGAAGAGAGAATCTCAGCGGCAGAAGATACTTTAGAAAACATTGACACAATAGTCAAAGAAAATGCAAAATGCAAAAAGCTCCTAACCCAAAACATCCAGGAAATCCAGGACACAATGAGAAGACTAAACCTAATGATAATAGGTATAGAAGAGAGTGAAGATTCCCAACTTAAAGGGACAGTAAATATATTCAACAAAATTATAGAATAAAGGTTCCCTAACCTAAAGAAAGAGATGCTAATGAACATACAAGAAGCCTACAGAACTCCAAATAGACTGAACCAGAAAAGAAATTTCTCCCATCACATAATAATCATAACACCAAATGCATTAAATAAAGAATATTAAAGCAGTAAGTGAAAAAGGTCAAGTAACATATAAAGGCAGATCTACCAGAATTATACCAGACTTCTCACCAGAGACTATGAAAGCTAGAAGATAGATCCTGGGCAGATGTCATGAAGACCCCAAGAGAACATAAATGCCAGCCCAGACTACTATACCCAGCAAAACTCTCAATTACCATAGATGGAGAAAACAAGATATTACACAACAAAACCAAATTTACACAGTATCTTTCTACAAATCTAACCCTATAAAGGATAATGAATGGATAACACCAACACAAGGAGAGAAACTACACCCTAGAAAAGGCAAGAAATTGATCTTCCAGCAAAATCAAAAGAAGATAGGCACACAAACACAATTCTACCTCTAACAACAAAAATAACAGGGAGTAACAATCATTTCCTTAATATTTCTTAATATTAATGAACTCAATTCCCCAATAAAAATACATAGACTAACAGACTGGATACATAAACAGGATCCGACATTTTGTTGCATATAGGAAAAGACAGTTACAAAGACAGACACTACCTCAGAGTAAAAGGTTGGAATACAATTTTCCAAGCAAATGGTCCCAAGAAACAAGCTGTAGTAGACACTCTAATATCAAATAAAATCAACTTTCAACCAAAAGTTATCAAAAAGGATAAGGAAGGACACTTCATATTGGTTAAAGGAAGAATCTACCAAGATGAACTCTCACTTCTGAACATCTATGCTCCAAATGCAAGGGTACCCACATTCATAAAACAAACTCTACTAAAGCTCAAAGCACACATTGCACCCCACACAATAATAGTGGGAGACTTTAACACCCCACTCTCAGCAATGGACAGATCATCAAACAGTAACTAAACAGAGACACGGTGAAACTAACAGAAGTTATGGACCAAATGGATCTACCAGATATTTATAGAACATTTCATCCTAAAGCAAAAGAATAAACCTTTTTCTCAGCACCTCATGGTACCTTCTCCCAAACTGACCATATAGTTGAACACAAAACAGGCCTCAACAGATTCAAAAGATTGAAATAATCCCATGCACCCTATCAGATCACCACAGACTAAGGCTGGTCTTAAATTCCAACAAAAACAACAGAAAACACACATACACATGGAAACTGAGCAATGCTCTACTCAATGATAACTTGGTCAAGAAGGAAATTAAACAAATTAAAGACTTTTTAGAATTTAATGAAAATGAAGACACATCATACCAAAATTTATGGGACACAATGAAAGCAGTGGTAAGAGGAAAACTCATAGCTTTAAATGCTTCCAAAAAGAAACTGGAGAGAGCTTACCCTAACAACTTGACAGCACATCTAAAAGCTCTAGAACAAAAAGAAGCAAATACACCCAAAAGGAGTAGATGGCAGGAAGTAATCAAACTCAGGACTGAAATCAACCAAGTAGAAACAAAAAGATCTATACAAAGAATCAATAAAACCAGGAGCTGCACTTTGAGAAAATCAACAAGATAGATAAACCCTTAGCCAGACTAACCAGAGGGAACAGAGACAGTATCCAAATTAATAAAATCAGAAATGAAAAGGTAGACATAACAACAGAAACTGTGGCAATTCAAAAATAACCATCAGATCCTACTATAAAAGTTTATACTCAACTAAATTGGAAAAACTGGATGAAATGGACAATTTTCTAGAGACATACAGGTGCCAAAGTTAAAACAGTGTCAGACAAAACCATCTAAATAGTCCTATAACCCCTAAAGAAATAGAAGCAGTCATTAATACTCTCCCAAACAAAACAAGCCCAGGACCAGATGGGTTTAGTGGAAAATTCTATCAGACCTTTAAAGAAGACCTAATACCAATACTCTTCAAACTATTCCACAAAGTAGAAACAGAAGGTACACTACTCAGTTCATTCTATGAAGCCACAATTATACTTATATCTAAACCACATAAAGGCCCAACAAAGAAAGAGAACTTAAGATCAATCTCCCTTTTGAACATTGATACAAAAATACTCAATAAAATTCTTGCCAACCAAATACAAGAGCACATCAAAATGATCATTCACCACAATCATGTAGGCTTCATTCCAGGGATGCAGGGATGGGTCAGTATATGGAAATCCATCAATGTAATCCACTACATAAACAAACTCAAAGAAAAAAAAACCACATCATCATTTTATTAGATGCTGAAAAAGCATTTGACAAAATTCAGCATCCCTTCATATTAAAAGTGTTGGAATGATCTGGAATTCAAGGCCCATACTTAAACATAGCAAAAGCAATATACAGCAAACCAGTAGCTAACATCAAACTGAGTGAAGAGAAACTTGAAGCAATCCCACTAAAATCAGGGATTAGACAATGTTGCCCACTCCCTATCTATTCAACATAGTACTTGAAGTTCTAGCTAGGGAAATTAGACAACAAAAGGAGGTCAAAGGGATACAAATCGGAAAGGAAGAAGTCAAAATATCATTTGCAGATGATATGATTGTATACTTAAGTGACCCCAAAAATTCCACTAGAGAACTCCTAAACTTCAAAAAAGTGGCTAGATATAAAATTAACTCAAATAAATCTAGCTTCCTCTACTTAAAGGATAAACAGGGTGAAAAAGAAATTAGAGGAATGACACCATTCAAATAGCCACAAGTAATATTATATAGCTTGGTGTGACTCTAACCAAGCAAGTGAAATATCTGTATGACAAGATCTTCAAGTCTCTGAAGAAAGAAATCAAAGATGATCTCAGAAAATGAAAAGATCTCCCATGCTCATGGATTGGCAGGATTAATATAGTAAAAATGGCTATCTTGCCAAAAGCAATTTACAGACTCAATGTAATCACCATCAAAATTCCACACCAATTCTTCATAGAGTTAGAAACAGCAATTTCCAAATTCATTTGGAATAACAAAAAAAAAAAATGAGGATAGCAAAAACTATTCTCAACAATAAAAGAACTTCTGGGGGAATCCCCATCCCTGAATTCAAGCTATATTATAGAGCAATAGTGATAAAAACTGCATGGTATTGGTACAGAGACAGGCAGGTGGATCAATGGAATAGAATTGAAGACCCAGAAATGAACCCATACACCTATGGTCACTTGAACTTTGACAAAGGAACTAAAACCATCTAGTGGGAAAAAGACAGCATTTTTAACAAAATGGTGCTGATTCAACGGGTGGTCATGTAGAAGAATGCAAATTGAGCCATTCTTATCTTCTTGTACAAAGCTCAAGTCCAAGTGGATCAAGGACCTCCACATAAAACCAGATACATTGAAACATAGGCACAGGGGGAAATTTCCTGAACAGAACCCCAATGGTTTATGCTGTAAGATCAAGAATTGACAAATGCAACCTCATAAAATTGCAAAGCTTCTGTAAGGCAAAGGACACTGTCAATAAGACAAAAAGGAAACCAACAGATTGGGAAAAGATTTTTATCAATCCTACATCCTAATATCCAATATGTACAATAAGAACTCAAAAGGTTAGAGTCCAGAGAACCAACTAACCTTATTAACAAATGGGTCACAGAGCTAAACAAAGAATTTTCAACTGAGGAATAGCAAATGGCCAAGAAACACCTAAAGAAATGTTCAACATCCTTAGTCATCAGGGAAATGCAAATCAAAACAACCCTGAGATTCCACCTCTTACCAGTCAGAATGGCTAAAATAAAAAACTCATCTGACAACAGATGCTGGCGAGGATGTGGAGAAAGAAGAACATTCCTCCATTGCTGGTAGGATTGCAAGCTGGTACAACTACTCTGGAAATCAATTTGGTATTTCCTCAGAAAATTGGACATAGTACTACCTGAGGACCCAGCTATATCACTCCTGGTCATATACCCAGAAGGTAATAAAGACACATGCTCCACTATGTTCATAGGAGCCAGGTGCTGGAAAGAACCCAGATGTCCCTCAACAGAGGAATGGATACAGAAAATGTGGTACATTTAAACAATAGAGTACTATTCAGCTATTAAAAACAATGAATTTGTGAATTCTTAGGCAAATGGATAGAACTTGAAAATATCATCCTGATGAGGTAACCTCATCACAAAAGAACACACAAGGCATGCACTCTCTGATAAGTAAATGTTAATTCAAAAGCTCTAAATAACCAGGATACTATTCACACACCATGTGAAGCTCCAGAAGAAGGAAGACCAATGTGTGGGTGCTTCAGTCCTTCTTATAAGGGGAACAAAATACTCACAGGAGCAAATATGGGGATAAGGTGTTGAGCAGAGACTGAAGGAAAGGTCACCAAGAGACAGTCCCACCTAGAGATTCATCCCATATACAGTTACCAAACCTAGACACTATTGTGGATGCCAAGAAGTGCATGCTGAAAGGAGCCTGATATGGCTGTCTTCTGAGAGGCCCTGCCAGAGCCTTACAAATTCAGAGACAGATATTCACAGCCAATCATTGGACTGAGCATTGAGTCCCCAATAGCGGAGTTAGAGAAAGGACTGAAGGAGTTGAAGGGGTTTGCAACCCCATAGGGAGAATAACAATATCAACTAACCAGAAGCCACAGAACTCCAAGGAACTATGCCATCAACAAAGGATTACACATGGCTCCAGTTGCATATGTAGCAGAGGATGGCCTTATCAATGGAAGGACATCCTTTGTCTTATGAAGGCTCCATAGATTCCCCAGTGTAGGGGAATGGAGCTCTGGGAGGTGGAAGTGGGTGGGTGGGTAGAGGAACACCCTCATAGAAGCAGAGAGAGGGAGAATGGGATAGGGTATTTTCAGGAGGGAGAAAAACCAGGATAGATGATAACATTTGAAATGTAATGTAATTAAAGAAATATCCAATAAAAAAGACTATTTGTTTCAATATCAAGTTTATCAAGAAAAACTCTAATTTTACAGTGATTTCATAACTAGAGATTTGAATAGTTCTATTTTAATATTATTTACATTTATTTGTGTATATATGTATGTGTGTGTTTATGTGCATGTGTGTGTGTGTGTGTGTGTGTGTGTGTGTGTATGTATGTATGTATGTATGTATGTATGTATGTGTACATGTAGGGATCAGAGAACACTTTGTGGGTGTCAGTTCTTTCACTCCATAATATGGTTTTGGGATAGAACTCAGATCATTAACCTTGAAGACAACTGACCTTACCTCTTGAGCCATCTCACCAGCTCTGAATATCATTTTATAATTACAGATCAGTGGCTTATGATTCTTCTTTCAAATGCATAGCAGCCACTTAAAAAGCAGGAGAAAGCTAGATTTTATATATGTATATCCATCCATATACATACATACATACATACATACATATACACATACATACAATTATATACATTTATATGTGTATACATACATATATATGCATATATGCACATGTATTTATCAGAATGATAGATCTCTATGTAGAACTTAACCAAAATGCAACTCAGTAATTTCTCCATGGTACCCTGCTCTTCTATTTTTTTTTGCGTTGAGGAATTTCTTTTTCCATTTTCCCAAACTGTAAGTCTAACACATATAATTGATGCCTTTTCTGTACCCTCTTTGAAATTCCCTTCCAGGTCTATCACTCTACACTGTTGGCTGATGTCCGTTGCTCCTGTCTCTCTCTTCATCAATATGATTCCTTCTATTGTTATGATACCTACCTTTTAACATTTCAGATGCCTATGGAACATATAGAATGCCACCTATTGGATAGGTATTGGACAATATTGGAGGATAAAGTCCAAATAGCTTTGCAAGCCATCCATGGTCTCCAGTGACACTTTCCTCTGTAACCTCCATGCACTCCAGACCTACAAATAGACTTCACACTATAGATACAGATGCCTGGATTCCTTGGCTGGAAGAGTGTGGTTTTCTTACTGTCTCCTGCATACCACTAGCCATAGCAAGAATGAGGAGGATCCAGAGTTTGAGGACCATAGAAGCTTATATAATAATGGTGGCTTGCTGTAAGAAAAAAATACAAAACCATGATTACAAAACTAAAAGCTATCCCTATGATAGCTGGGGATCCAGGTGAGTGAGGAAGCCTGGGCCTTCTACCTGCATAGTTTCCAGTCAGTTGGATCCTGAATTATAATTAAGTGACTTGTTTTATTTAAGATTTATTTTATTTATTTGTAGCACCACTCAGCCTCAAAAATTCACCATCTCTCTGCCTCTTATTTGGGGATTTCAGGACAATACCACACTCATGACTCAGCTTAATGACTCTCTGTGAACTATAGTTTATCAAGCCTTGCAATCTGGAAGAATGACTAGGATGGGTGTGTGCAATGAAGGTTTGTTGAATTAAAGAAGAAATAAAATGTTTTTTTTTTTTTTTGGTGACAGCCATTCTAACTTGGATGATATATCTAATTTTGATTTGTATTTTTATGATGATTAGTGATTTGGAACACATTTTCAAACAACAGCCATTTGTTCTATATGTATTTTTAGAAATGTTTATTCAGATCATTTTCCCATTTTAAAATTGAATTGTTTTTCTACTGTTGAATTATTTACACATTTTAAAAATCAATTTCTTTTATGTGTGTACATATGGGGGTATATGTGCATGCAAATGTGTGCATGTGCCTGTGAATGCCAGAAATTGTTGCTGAGTGGCTGTTTCATAGCTCTCTATCTATATCTATTTTTTTCTTTTGAGATTTTTAGTACCATAGTACAGTAGTGTAAATATAGTCTGTAGAAGTTTGTGTATCTTAAAATAGCCAGAAGAAATAATTTGGATTGTTTGCAACATGAAACAAATGTGTTAGCTGATGGTTATACTAATTGTTCTGATGAGCATTGAACATTGTATATCTCTATCAAAATATCACAGTGTGACTCTTGAATATCTACAACTCCGTGCTAATTGATAAATTCAGAAAGAAGAATAGTCTCACTTGTCTCCAAGTTTGGTTCAAATGTGATCTTACCTGCATAGCCTTCCTTAATTTTTCTAGACATTGACTTCCTGTTTCTTCCCTATTCATAGTCTTTGTAGAAGTATTTATTATTAAACTTTTAATTCTGACCAGCCAGGGGGCACAGGCCTTAGAGGTGGTAGGGCAGCTGGCTCAGGATCCTTTCTACCTCCCTCTTCACTTAGGAGGTACTGCAGATCCACACCCTCTCTGCCCCTTCCCCACAAGTGGAGAACCTGTCTCCAGGGTTTGTTCTGACCCCAGGACTCAGGAGGGATGACTGATCCACAGCCCACTGCACACAGGTCTTACCAGAGGAGAGCTGATCTCCCAGAAGTGCTGACACAGGCTTACAGACCCACAGGAGGAACAAGCTCCAGCCAGAGACAGTAAGAATATCTAACACCAGAGATCAATAGATGGTGAAAGGCAAATGCAAGAATCTTACCAACAGAAACCAAGACTACTTGGCTTCATCAGAACCTAGTACTCCCACCACAGCAAGTCCTGGATATCCCAAAACACCAGAAAAAGCAAGATTTGGTTCTAAAATCATATCTCACGATGGTCATAGAGGAATTTAAGAGGAGCATGAATAACTCCCTTAAAGAAATACAGGAGAATACAGGTAATCAGGTTCAAGCCCTTAAAGAGGAAACACAAAAATCCCTTAAAGAATTACAAGAAAGCACAACCAAACATGTGAAGGAATTGAACAAAACCATCCAGGACCTAAAAATGGAAGTAGAAACAGTTAAGAAATCACAGAGACAACTCTGGAGATAGAAATCCTAGGAAAGAAGTCAGGAACCATAGATGCAAGCATCACCAACAGAAGACAAGAGATAGAAGAGAGAATCTCAGGTGCAGAAGACACCATAGAAAACATTGACACAACAGTCAAAGAAAACACAAAATGCAAAAAGTTCCTAACCCAAAACTTCCAGGAAATCCAGGACACAATGAGAAGACCAAACCTAAGGATAATAGGTACAGAAGAGAGTGAAGACCTCCAACTTAAGGGGCCAGTAAATATCTTCAACAAAATTATAGAAGAAAACTTCCCTAACCTAAAGAAAGAGGTGCTCATGAACATACAAGAAGCCTATAGAACTCCAAATAGACTGGTCCAGAAAAGAAATTCCTCCTGCCACATAATAGTCAAAACACCAAATGCACAAAACAAAGAAAGAATATTAAAAGCAGTGAGGGAAAAAGGTCAAGTAACATATAAAGGCAGACATGTCAGAATTACACCAGACTTCTTGCCAGAGACTATGAAAGCCATAAGATCCTGGGTTGATGTAATATAGACCTTAAGAGAACACAAATGCCAGCCCAGGCTACTATACCCAGCAAAACTCTCAATTACCATAGATGGAGAAACCAAAGTATTCCATCACAAAATCAAATTTACACACTATGTTTCCACAAATCCAGCCCTTTAAAGGGTAATAAATGGAAAACTTCAACACAAGAAGGGAAACTAAATCCTAGAAAAAGCAAAAAAGTAATTTTCCAACAAAATTAAAAGAAGATAACCACATGAACAGAATTTCAATGCTAACAACAAAAATAACAGGAAGAAACAATTACCTTTCCTTAATATCTACTAATATCAGTGGACTCAATTCTCCAATAAAAAGATATAGACTATCAGATTGGGTACGTAAACAGGACCCAACATTTTGTTGCATACAGAAAACCCACCTCAGTGACAAAGACAGACACTGCCTCAGAATAAAAGGATGGAAAACAATTTTTCAAGCTAATAGTCCCAAGAAAAAAGCTGGAGTAGCCACTCTAATATCAAATAAAATCAACTTTCACCCTGATCAAAAAAGATAAGGAGGGACACTTCATATTCATCAAAGGTATGATCTACCAAGAGGAACTTTCAATTCTGAACCTCTATGCTCCAAATGCAAGGGCATCTACATTCATATAAGAAATTTTACTAAAGTTCAAAGCACACAATAATAGTGGGAGATTTCAACACCTGAATCTCTGCAATGGACAGATCATGGAAACAGAAACTAAACAAAGATACAGTGAGACTAACAAAAGTTATGAAACAGATAGATTTAACAGATATGTATAGAACTTTTTATCCTAAAACAAAAGGTATATCTTCTTCTAAGCACCTCATTGTAACTTTTCCAAAATTGACCATATAATTGGTCACAGATCAGGCCTTAACAGATACAAGAAGATTGAAATAATTCCTTGCATCCTATCAGATCACCATGGACTAAGGCTGGTCCTCAATAACAACATAAACAATAGAATGCCCACATACACATGGAAGCTCACCAACACTCTACTCAATGATAACTTGGTCAAGGAAGAAATAAAGAAATAAAAGACTTTCTAGAGTTTAATGAAAATGAAGCCACAAGATACCCAAACTTATGGAACACAATGAAAGCAGTCCCAAGAGGAAAACTCATAGCTTTAAGTACTACAAAAAGAAACTAGAGAGAGCATATACCAGCAATTTGACAGCACATCTGAAAGCTCTAGAACAAAAAGAACCAAATTCACCTAAGAGGAGTCAAAGGCAGGAAATAATCAAACTCAGGGTGAAATCAACCAAATAGAAACAAAAAAAAAACTATACAAAGAATCAACCAAACCAGGAGCTGGTTCTTTGAGAAAATCAACAAAATAGATAAACCCTTAGCTAGACTAACTAGAGGGCACAGAGATAGTTTCCTAATTAACAAGATCAGAAATGATAAAGGAGACATAACAACAGACACTGAGGAAATCTAGAAAATCATGAGAACCTACTACAAAAGCCTATACTCAACAAAACTGGAAAACCTGGATGAAATGAACAATTTTCTAGACAGATACCAGGTACCAAAGTTAAATCAAGATCAGATCAACAATCTAAACAGTCCCATATCTGCTAATGAAATAGAAAGAGTCACTAATAGTCTCCCAACCAAAAAAACCCAGGACTAGATGGGTTTAGTGCAGAGTTTTATCAGACCTTCAAAGAAGACCTAATACCAATACTACTAAAAATATTCAACAAAATAGAAACTGAAGGCACTCTACCCAATTCGTTCAATGAAGCCACAATTACTCTGATATCTAAACTACACAAAGAACTAACAAAGAAAGAAAACTTCAGACCAATTTCCCTTATGAATATTGATGCAAAAATACTCAATAAAATTCTTTTTTTCTTTTATTAGATATTTTCTTTGTTTACATGTCATATTTTCCAGTTTCACCTCCCCCTCAAAAAAGCCAAAAAGTAAGAACAAATACAAACCCCTGTTCCCTCCCTCCTCTCCATGTTTGCCACCCCACCCTCTCCCGCTTACTGGCCCTGGCATTCCCCTACACTGGGGTACAGAACCTTCACAGAGCCAAGGGCCTCTCCTCCCATTGATGACCGACTTGCCATCCTCTACTATACACATGCTGCCGGAAAAATCAGTCCCACCATGTGTACTCCTTGGTTGGTGGTTTAGTCCCTGAGAGCTCTGAGGGTACTAGTTAGTTCATATTGTTGTTCATCCTAAGGGGCTGCAAACCCTTCAGCTCCTTTGGTTCTTTCTTTAGCTCCTCCATTTGGGGATCCTGTACTCAGTTCAATGGATGGCTGTGATCCTCTACTTCTGTATTAGTCGGGTACTGTCAGAGCCTCTCGGGAGACAGCTATATCAAGCTGGATTGTCCTTCCTTCTGTCTCTGCTCCCTAGTTAGCCTCTGCAACTCCTTCCTTGGGTATGTTGTTTCCCCTTTTAAGAATAAATGAATGAAGAATCCACATTTTGGTCTTCCTTCTTCTGGAGTTTCTTGTGGTTTGTGGATTGTACTTTATGTATTCCGAACTTCTGGGCTAATATCCACTTATCAGAGAGTGCATACCATGTGTGTTCTTTTGTGATTGGGTTACCTCACTCAGGATGATATTTTCCAGGTCCATCCATTTCCACAAGAATTTAAAAAATTCATTGTTTTTAATAGCTGAGTAGTACTCCATTGTATAAATGTACCTCATTTTCTGTATTCATTCCTCTGTTGAGGGACATCTGGGTTGTTTCCAGTTTCTTGTTATTATAAATAAGGCTGCTAAGAACTTAGTGGAACATGTGTCCTTATTACATGTTGGAGCATCTTCTAGGTATATGCCCAGGAGTGGTATTGCTGGGTCCTCTGGTAGTACTATGTCCAATTTCCAGAGGAAACGCCGAACTGATTTCCAGAGTGGTTGTACCAGCATGCAGTTCTACCAGCAATGAAGGAGTGTTCTTCTTTCTCCACAACCTCTCCAGCATCTGCTGTCACCAGAGTTTTTATCCTAGCCATTCTGACTGGTATGAGGTGTAATCTCATACCAGTGATTTGCATTTCTCTGATGACTAAGGATGTTGAACATTTCTTTAGGTGCTTCTTAGTCATTCAGTATTCATCAACTGAGAATTCTTTGTTTAGCTCTGTACCCCATTTTTAATAGGGTTATTTGTTTCTCTGGAGTCTAACTTCTTGAGTTCTTTGTATATATTGGATATTAGCCCTCTATCAGATATAGATCTTTCTCTTCCCAATTTGTTGGTTGCTGTTTTGTCCTATTGACAGTGTCTTTTCCCTTACAGAAGCTTTGCAATTTTATGAAGTCCCATTTGTCGATTCTTGATATTAGAGCATAAGCTATTGGTGTTCTGTTCAAGAAAATTTCCCCTGTGCCTCTGGGCTCAAGGCTCTTCCCCACTTTCTTTTCTATTAGTTTGAGTATATCTGATTTTATGGGAAGGTCCTTGATCCACTTGGACTTGAGCTTTGTACAAGGAGATAGGAATGGATCAATTTGCATACTTCTACATGCTAACTGCCAGTTGAGCCAGCACCATTTAGTGAAAATGCTGTCTTTTCCCACTGAATGGTTTTAGCTCCTTTGTCAAAGATCAAGTGGCCATATGTTTGTGGGTTTATTTCTGGGTTTTCAATTCTATTCTATTGATCTACCTGCCTGGCACTGTACCAATACCATG
>NW_022196896.1:39692042-39702488 GCF_008632895.1 Mastomys coucha
TCACAATTGCTTTGTAATACTGCTTAAGGTCTGGGATGGTAATTCCACCAGACGTTCTAAAGTTGCAGAATCTTCTGACACAGGGCAACAGCAGGATATCCAAGAGGAATCCTATGAGAATCCAGTATTGATAGTGTAGCAGAAGCCAGAGGCCTTAAACCAGACCAATGACTCATAGCAATGAATATTTGCAAGTAAAGATGTGTGGGCAAAAGGATATACTGTGACATACTTCAGCTTCTATGATGAGATGGTTTTGTTGTTGTTATTGTTGTTCCTTTGTTTGCTTTATTTTATTTTTTATTTTCTTTGTGGAGGTTCTAGCTGTTTACCTGTGTTCTCCTGTATTTCTTTGAGGGTGCTATTTATGTTTTTCTTACAGTCCTGTATCATCACCATGAGAAGTGATTTTATATCTGAATCTTGCTTTTCCAGTTTGATGGTGTGTCCAGGACAGCTGGAAGCCCATATGGTGGAGGAGTCCTTAAAGAACTACAGGAAAACACAATCAAACAGGTAAAGGAAATGAGCAAAACCATCCAGAATTTAAAAATAGAAATAGAAACAATAAAGAAATCAGAAAGAGAGACAACCCTGGAGATAAAAAACCTAGGAAAGAAATCAGGAGTTGTAGATGCAAACATCACCAATAGAATACAAGAGATAGAAGAGAGAATCTTGGGGGCAGAAGACACCATAGAAAACATTGACACAACAGTCAAAGAAAATGCAAAAAGCAAAAAGCTCCTAACCCAAAACATCCAGGAAATCCAGGATGCAATGAGAAGACCAAGCCTAAGAATAATAGATATAGAAGAGAGTGAAGACTCCCAATGTAATGGGCCAGTAAATATCTTCAACAAAATTATAGAAGAAAACTTCCCTAACCTAAAGAAAGAAATGCCCATGAATATACAAGAAGCCTACAGAACTCCAAATATACTGGACCAGAAAAGAAATTCCTCCCACCACATAATAGTCAAAATAACAAATGCACTAAACAAAGAAAGAATTTTAAAAGCAGTAAGGGAAAAAGGTCAAGTAACATATAAAGGCAGGCCTATTAGAACTATACCAGACTTCTCACCAGAGACTATGAAAGCTAGAAGATCCTGGGCAGATGTCATACAGACCTTACAAGAACACAAATGCTAGCTGAGTCTATTATATCCAGCGAAACTCTCAATTACCATAGATGGAGAAAACAAGATATTCCATGACAAAACAAAATTTACACAATATCTTTCCACAAATCCAGCCCTACAAAGGATAATAGTTGGAAAACATTAACATAAGAAGCAAAACTACACCCTAGAAGAAGCAAGAAAGTAATCTTTCAACAAATCCACACAAATCCAATTCCACCTCTTACAACAAAAACAACAGGAAGTAACAATTACCTTTTCTTAATATATTAATATGAAAATTAATATTACCAATATGTCCTAAGCGATTGAGATCCAAAAACATGAGGAATTAGAAATTTGTTGATTGTCATCCAATGATCTCTCTAATTTTGTAATTGGAGAAATAGGTCCAATATTGTACAATCTATATATAATTTCAGCTTGTTTGTGACAGTGTCTTGCTGTATACAACATAAGGGTCTTGAAATCTTGCTTCTCCTATCTCAGCCTCTCTATTTGTATTGTTTATTTCATGTTTTTACACTATACTATGGTTTTCAGAACAGCTTATATATTTCAAAATATATATATATATATATACCCAAGGGAGACATAGACAATTAACTTGGGAGGTGGCTTGTAGGAACAACAAAGAGTGAGACTGAATGCTTTGCTTGACATTTGTAGCTCTTGTATGAAGTTTGAAGAAGAGGACTTTACAAGTTACGCTTTCTCTGAGATGAAGGCTTTTCCAAATTATCACAGCCAATGAACCAAATTCTTACCCTCACTTAATGTCTGTGCCACCCTCCAAGCGGAACCATTGTTCATTGAAACAGTTGGTGAATGACTTTATGGATAGACACAGCATTTCTTAAATGAATGTAACCTGTTCTCTGTGGGCTGAGAGTAAAGTACTCACTCGTCAAATAGTTTTGACCATAGCAGGAAGTCTGTATCCAAAAATTGTGCCTACAATTCATTCCTTGGCGCAGCAGAACTGTCACCTCTCAGCTTAGCTACGATGGAGGTAAAATCCTTTGGTGATGTGAGGGTCATTGAAGTACAGCCTTATTACAATGAACTCCAATGTCTAAAAATTGTTCTTATTTTGGGCTTGTATCACAGTAAGAGCCAAGATTTTAAACTCTACTAAATACAAAACAAACAAACAAAAAGACTTTATATATTTATGTTCATTTATGGAAATACTAGTAGTAATGTATTATTTTGAAATATACAGTTAATATGTTTGGAGTTATTTAAAATTTTTATTGAGAAAAACATATGTATTTTCAGTATTGCTGTAGACAAGCATCTACATAACACTGTTAAATTGATTGTTGTTTTATATCAAACAACTTTTATAATACTCATTTTTATTGTTATAATATTTTATAAATTTTAAGGAATATGACAAAAAAGATATTGTAGGTATTGAAGAGGGGTTCTCTGGGAGGAGTTGGGGTACAAAAGGAAACAAGAATGTGATTTAATTCTATTTACTTAGAATATGTTTTTAAACGTTAACAAATTCACACAAAGTGAAATCATATAACTTTTCTCATCATAATGCAATAAAAGAAAAAAAATAAAAAAAAAACTAGCAAAGAAAACAAACAAACAAACAAAAAAAAACAGGAAAAGGACTTTTCCTGTAATAGTAAATAGTAATGTTTTGCTTGCCATCTGTATGTACCATTTAGTGAAATGCAAGTCATATTACAGTACACATATAGAATATTATTGTTTAGCTTACCTTGAATGTGTTACAAACACTTACATTAATATACAATTGTACAAAATAAGCTAACACAATTTTTTTTTTACAATAGAGTAGAGGGCCACATTGCATACCTATATTTACAGAACCCTGGTCATGCTGCCCGTTGTTTACCTTGTGTTTATGTGGAAAGCTGAAAGTTGTAGCTCATGGCTACTGCTCAGTGTCTTCCAAGGACAAAGTACCCTGCTAGCAAGGAATATTTTACTGAGAATACCATCATAAATGAGAAGAAATTACTAGTCAGACCAACTAGAATAATGACTGTCAACCTGTTCCGTCCCCACGGGGTCCTGCCAGGTGGCTCCCCTCTTGACTTTTAGCACCTTAGACCATAATCTGTTAGCTGTTTAATTTTTAGCTCATTTGTATAAAGAGAACTCACATGTATGTATTAATATGTGTCATTACTTGTATATAACCTTCTGAGACTGGCTTCATCATTCCGAGCATGATCCTGCATATATTTGCAAACAGTCAACATCTTGTTTCTTTTTATTGTTACATGACATGCCATGGAATGGATAGTCACAAGTGTTTAATGACCCAGTTGGCCTGTTTCCAGTTTGGGCTTATTACAGAATAAAGTTACTATGACCATCACTATATAGGACTATTTGTAATGTTTTGTTTGCCATCTCAAACTGTTTAGGGCTGTCTTTCTCCTCAGACCATTTAGTGAAATGTAAGTCATGTTACAGTAGATAATATTTAAAATATAGATTTCTTTAAATTTATAAAATAATGTTTTTTTAAAAAAGGAAACCATCTCAAACTGTTTAGGGCTGTCTTTCTCCTCAGAAAATGTAAAATCTTTTATGTTTTCTCTAAGTTATGGCCACACAGAAAATGCTAAATTCATTTTCTCTTAGCTAAAAATACTATGTACTCCCATATGTGGCATGGGAAAGGGATGGGCCCAATTGGACATTCGTTTAGTCTATAAGAAATTGCTATTGTGTAAATTTGCAGACCACTGGAATTATCTCCAAGCTTGTAGTAGTTGTAGAGGATAAAACAGTCCAGGGGAGAAGTTAAGTTTCTCATCATCTGATGCAATAAGAAGACTGTTGCTTCAAAAATCAGATTCCCCTCTCTTATCTACATATGTACCTGGTAACAGGTAAACACAGGGCTTTTTGATGTTTAGTTTTTAAATATGTATTTTAGATACCTATACTCTACCAGGTCTCTACTAGTAAAGCTTTTCCCCATTCTGTAGCTGTCTCTTCATTTGAATGATGGTACCCTCTCTTTTATAGCAGCCTTTGAATTTCATGTGGTCACATTTGTAAATTGTTGGTCTCTATATCTTTGGTTTCTAAGACAGGCTTAGAGGTGAAGAACTGAAGAACACAGAATACCTATACAAGTAAATAAAAATTTATAAATGGAGCCAAAGTCATAATGTTACTTGTTGAGGCTTGGGCAAATTTTGGAGATAATGTCATGACTTTATTTAGTGGAAGTTTTGTCCATGGCTAAGGACCTTAGATGTCATGGTAATAGAAAAAATACTACTTTCATGGTTTTTATCAAGATATACTTTTCACCCCATATATTAGTGTAATTGGGCTAACACAAGTCAATGAAAAATATATATAATTTTTGAGTAAATTTTAAGAAAATGAATTAAAAAAAGCAATGAAATCTCCGAAGAGCAGGCCTGGTTCTTCAGGTTTTTGGATGAAGGTGATCATTTGAAGAATTACAGTTTTTATTTGAACTAATATAATAAATAAGTGTGAGATGTTTTCTTTTACATTCGTTAATTATCAGTGTAGCATTAGGTAAGATGATTACGAGCTTATTTCATCTTGTGTTAGTCAGGAGGAAGCTACTGAGGATTTCCACACCTTACTGGCAGTGGTTGAACTATTATTAACTTTAAGATGGATTATAATTTCAGACAGACATACCAAATATATACATATATTATATCAGTTGAATACAGTAATGATAATTTTGTGAATAATTGTTTGATTCTAGCCACTATGCTAAATTCCAGAAGTATAGAAGTACACATGATTTGAGCTGTAAAACACAATAAAGTTATAGCATAGTAGGTGAAAATTAGCTTAAAACAATTTCAAGAATAAAGAGAATGATGAGCTTTAATTCTCAAGTTATTTTTTTTTTGTGAAATACAAAGAGAAACCTACTCATAACATCATTATATAAAGGATATCATTTTATTATAGCTAAAAACTGGAAGTAATTTTGAATTTAGCGGGAAAATCTGAATTCTTTAATTTATTTCTCAAGTTCTCACAATATCAAGTTCTCACAAGCAGCTTACAGTTTGTCTATTTTTGAGAGAGGAGAGTAGAAAAAAAGAAAAAAATCATTTTCCTCTTGTGTCTCAGTATTCAGAAGTTACCCAATATTCAATTCACGTATTTCTCTAATAATATTTTACCATCTTGCGGCTGAAACAAATGAATCATTTTTAGATACAAAGAAGAATCACTAAAACTAATAAAGACAGATAATATGAATGGCCTGTACTTAAGGTAATACCTGATATAATGTTTATGATTAATCTAGGTCCCCAGATCCTGCTTAGTGAACACTGTTGTTATTAGTTTTGATAGAGATATGATCTTCAAACTCAAATCATAGGCTTGATCCAAAATAGTTTAGATGTCTAGAGGGGAGATACTGATTACATACTATATTATACTTTAAATTTTAAAATGTTTTAATGGTGGTTCCTTAGATAGAATGATGCTTATATACATATATATTTTGTATACACATGTATACACATATGGAAAGAGATTTGTTAAACAATGTGAATAAGATAAGCAAGAAGTCCCATATAAGTCTATCTGTAAACAGGAGACCAGGGAGGTTAGCGGAGTGGCTCAATGAAAGTTACATGGATAACTGTGAGTCTGGGTCAATAAATTGAGTCTTGGGGATCATTCTGTGTACCCTAGAGACCAAAGGCCAGAGAATCAGAGATTTTTATGTATGAGGGCAAGAGGGGAATGTCATCTGGCTCCAGAATGGAGAATGAAAGAATTTCCCTTCCTTGTCCTTTTTATTCTGCTCTGGCCCACGGCTGATTGGCTGGTGCCTGTCTTCCTCATTAAATGCACAAACTCCTGGAAACACCAGACGCACTTGATGCAGCAGAGTTGCTACAACCTCACACAAATCATCTGAGCTTTCTATTTTGCAAAACAGAGCTGGGTCAGTGCCCGCTAAAGCATGGAGAATATTAAATGCTTTACTAGCTATCCCACCATGCCTTTAGCCAATCAAGTGGCATCCTAGCTGAGCCAGCAAGCTATTTGTCTAGACTCCCCATCCCTGATGGAGCTCTGTAAACCTTTGAAATTATGTTTTGCATGCTAGGGAGGTAACTAATGGAGAAGGAACATGCTAGAAGCTTCAAGATGAGATTTGTCATCAGGAAAAGCAACCATGTGATTTCAGGTTACAGCCTACAGCTCCAAGAAAGGGAGAGAGCAACCAGTGACAGAAATTAGTCACCAATGGCCAATGATCTAACAAACCATGCCCATATAATGAAACCTTTATAAAGACTTCTGAAGGATGATGTTCAGGGGTCTTAGGTTAGTGAGTATACTGAGGCACTGGAAGGATGGCAAGCTACCAAGGGTGTTCCATGTACCTCTCCCCAACAGATCTCAGTATTTTTATTAGATATTTTCTTTATTTACATGTCAAATAATATCTCCTCTCTTGATTTCCCCTCTGGAAAAAAGAAAGAAAGAAAAAGAAAGGAAAAAAGAAACAAAACAAAACAAAACAAAGTCTTGTTCCTTCCCTCCTCCCCCTGCTCACAAACCCACCTTCTCCCACTTCTTGGCCCTGGCATTATCCTACACTGGGGCATAGAACCTTCACAGGACCAAGGGCCTCTCCTCCCAATAATGACTGATTAGGCCATCCTTTGCTACATATGCTGCTAGAGCCATGAGTCCCACCATGTGTACTCTTCGGTTGGTGGTTTAGTCTCTGGGAGCTCTGAACTTTGTACTTCCTTCTAAGGCTATATGCCTAGTCCCCATAGCAGAGTCCTTTGCTTTGAGAGAGTCAAGTAAAGAGTAGTTAGAGTGCCACCGGAAGTTACAGTATCCTGATCAGACACATCATACACCCAACAAACTGATAAATTACATTAAGCAACACTTTCCTCATTCTCTGTAAAGGAAATTGACCAGTTTTTAGATGTCTTGGATAGTTGAAATCCATATATTCATCTACTTCTACTTGTTGAGTTGCAAGTTTACCAAGAGATAGTTGCATTTATTTCCAAACCAGTTTATACCTGTTAAACCATTACGATATACATAGAAGTAATTGCATTTTACTCCACAGAAATTAAGTCGTCCTGCAGTTGCTTCTGATACATCTGTTTCTGCATTGGTTGGTTCATGCAGCTGGATTCAGTTGGTGGTATTTTCTATCTTATAAGAACTTACAGCATTAAGCAGCTTTTCAGAGAGCAGCACCATCTGGCCCCTCCATCCTCAGAAGTCTTATTTCAGCTGTGCAAGGTGTCTGCTATGAGCCCCTGGGGCATAATTATCACCAGGTCACTCCTCAGGGGTGAATTCTGGCTCTACAGGAGCCTTCCCACAAGCTTCTGAATTCTAATAGACCTAACATATTCTCTTTGTTCATGAGCCCAGCATCAAATATGAAACAAAGACAGAATCCTGGTTGTACTAAATTTTGAAGAAGTAGGCTTCTAGTCAAAATTCGGTCTTAAGATAGAACACTCTAGCATCATATTATATTATGGCTAAGACTCCCATAGTCTTAGCATATTTGAGCACATCACATCTCTGCCTATGTACTAGAGTTCTCATGGCTTCCCATTGCCCTTACAATAAGACCCCAGATTTTTATCTATGACCCTATCATAGGTTGTCTTGTCCCTGGTCATATCTCTCTGCCTTCATATATTAATACTCTCTCTTTCATATATAGGAATCTCTATTTGCCATCTTCTGTGGTTTCAATTATCCAAGGTAAACCACTATCTGAAAATATTAAATGGAAACTTACAGAAGTAATTCATAAGTTCTAAGCTGTTCTGAGTCAGGTAAAGAAATCTTGTGCCTTCTCCCTCCATCTCACCCAGGACATGAATTGCTATTTATCCAGTCGCCCATGCTGTATATACTGTCTGCCCATTCATCTCACAGTAGTCCTATGGGTTATCACATTGCAATAAACTTTATGTTATTTAATAATGATATCAAAGAAAATTTGCCACAAAAGCTATAAACTGTTTTATAAAAATTGAAACTCATTGACTTAGTAGATAATGGAAAATGACTGTATTTGAAGGTACTAAGATGTATGGTAGGTTATTGTAGCTCACTTTGCTGTTGCCTAGTATATATGGTAAATTTTACTTGAAGAATGTTTGAACAGGAAAACTGTAGTATACATAGAACTGTGGGATCTTGGAGTGAGGTTCCCACATATGAGGGAGGCTACCCTTCCACACTCCACACATAGTTCTTGTGTTTCTGCTCATGTTGCAGCTACACTCAGCAATGCAAGTCTGTCTATGTACTTGTTAAGCTTTTTGTCCAGAAGGTTCTCTTTCTGCATGGCTAATTTCTGATACTTCAAGTTATAGCCTATCTCTAAAAATGGGCCCTTTCCCATTTTGGAGAAACAGTGCAAGAGCTGTGTTCATTTTCTATAACTGTGTTCATTTCTTACCTGTAATTTGTTAACATTTGGAACTACCTTGTTAACATTTGACGATTTTCTTCTCTGGAAACTCCATCTATCTTCTCTATCTTGTTCATTCTCCCACCCCTTTCAACAGTCTTTGAAGAAAGAATGAATTTAGCTTTTAACAGGTTTAAAATATGCAAATCAATGCAAATTGACTACTTCTACCTTACAAAGGAATCTAGAAACACAAAATACCTAAATATATGACTTCATTGTTCCAAACTCACTCAAAGCCAGTCGATAACAGTGTTCACTGTATGCATCATTTATGCACCACAGTAATTCATCTCTGAAAGAGGATTGGGCTGCTAAAGCCTTCTGCAGTTCTGATTCAAGAGACTATCAATGCAAGACAGATACCATCAGGGCAAAGAAGGGCTATTGCAAACCATTCACTGATGTGCATGGCCCAAGCAAATACACATTACAAATCTTGAAGCAAACACCCAGTCAATACTGTCTCAAAAGAAAAAAGGCACAACTATATGAAGTGAGTCAAGATTTAAGGTAAAGTATGAGTTTAAAGTAAATGGCATTTTCTTCTAATGAAGTAACTATTAAATGATACTGGCTGTAAACATATTTATTCTGTTTGTTTAATGTTAAGTCATATTTTATATTCCATATGTATTGATGTCCATATAAATCAGAAGTGTAGCTATTTAGGGCTGTATCTCTTGTATATGGAGTTGGATTTAATAAATTCCAACCTTTGGAGAGTTGTATTGCATTAGTCTACTGGAATTTCTCTTTGCTCCATACACTGGTTATTCTCTTGTAACCCAACAATGATATTATCAACAGTATTGTTTTAAAGATATTTCATATTTGTCTCCATGAGATGGACTAATATAAAATGTTTACTATGCTTCCTTCTTTTATAGACACACTCACAGTGGGAACTGGGTGGATGTGTGTCTCAGGACATCTGGGAATTCAGCCTTGTAACAATGCTTCCAACTATCTACAGCACCTATGTTACCCCACAGCCACTCTGTCATACTGCTAGAGAGGTAGCGAGACCTGGTAGAATGAAGCCTATAAATAAGGGGGACTGAAGTCTAATGTAATAACCAACTTTATTCAGAGCCTCAGACAATTCATTCTCTTGAGTAACATTATCATGAGAACAAGCTGTATATAATCACATGGACAAGCTGCATGTGGCAAAAGCCATGTCTTTTCCATAAAGGCATAGAAAGGGTAGTTTTAATATTTAGTTGAATAACAACAGCATTCAATAGTGAGTCGTCTGAAGTAAACTCACTCCTCTACACTGCACCTGGGAGGAACACCAAAGCACACTCCAAGAACAATGCTGAATGCTGAGGAAACTGAGGTCCCAGAGCTCTTGTCTTGTCTTGGAGTGTTCTCACAAGCACTCAGTATGCTCCTGCATGACTCCATTCCTGGAATACATCCTGACACCATCCCATGTTACAATCTCTACCTTCTGAGAAGGAAGGTTTGCACTGATAAGTCTGCAGCCTTCATAGTCAATGCACATTTTATCTTGGTTATTTGATAGGAGATGGAGAATTTTCTTTGCCCCATCAACACCCCAAGTTAATGCAAACATTGCTGGTATGAAAACACATAAAAGCTTGCTCACTATGCTACTCTGTCTCAAGGCCATGATAGACCTTGGCTCATAGTCTGGGTCAGCCAGAGAAGGTGGGGAAATGGGGGATTTGTAACATTATAAAATAGTATTCTATGCAGTAATTTATATTGCAGATATTTGGAAAACACATACACACACACACACACACACACGCACACACACACACACACACACACACA
>NW_022196896.1:39703165-39747191 GCF_008632895.1 Mastomys coucha
ACGCACACGCGCACACACACACACACACACACACACACACACGCACATACACACACACACTTTATCTTTCCCAGATGGACATTTGTCAAGACTGTGTGCTCTGTGTTCTAAACCACCTTGGAATGAATTGGAGAGAACACTGAAGTTACAGAAGAGATGTCACTTATCCAGAGATGCTTGCCAGCATGCCATTCATGATGTCTACTTTTGCAAACCAGGTTCACAGGCTCCCTTGGTGAGGCAAAGCTACCCGTTCCCAGACTTCCCACCATTTAGTATAAGCACTGGGAAAGATATAAAACTTTCCAAAGCTAGGACATTAGCAGTCTTTTGCAAGGTCTTTCCATACAGAACACTAGGGAGCCCACTGGGATTCTAGTAGATAAGGAGGTTTTTGTTTTGGTTTCTTTTTATCATGCAGTGAATGTGTTGATTACTGAGGGGTGGGAGGAAGAGGTCAGTGAAAGGGCCCAGGATTACTGTTCAGTCTCTTCCTTTTCAAATACAGCTGGGGAAAGGGGAAAGAAGATTGCATTTTTAATCGTCCTGCCTGGATGAAGATATTCTAGAGACCTTTGCCCTTCACCCTTTCCTATCAGACTGTAGAAACAGTGGTATCAAAAATTGGAATTTTCTCAGGAATCTCATGATGGAAAAGGGAAAAAGCTGAAGCTGTGCCAGTTGGGGGCTGGGGATGGAACGTGTCTCCCAGAAAGGGATGTGGCTTAATTCTGAGAACTTTCTAAGCTGAGGCTGGAGCTGAGACTGTGATGGGTTGGGACTCCATCTTACACCTCTTACTGTCTGTTTAAACCCTCACTTCATTTCAGGATGTTGGAAGATAGACTTGGGGTTCATAGTACCTCTTTGTTCCTTTTTAATGTGACCACATTAAATAAATTGAGTTACACTTTTTACTCTTGTTTAAATTTACCTTTTGAGATTGGCAACCTAGATGACTTATTACAGTAGCTAGGGCCCAGGCTCTGATATGAACACCACCATTAATAGTTTGCAGGGATCTGGGGTTTTTGATTTTTCAATTGTTCCTTACAATATTACTTGAGTAATATTCTAAATGTGATTTTGACCAAAACCAGGACCTTGGGTAAATTGGAAAAGTCACCCATTTAGAGCAGCTTCCATATTTGTTTTGTGACTCAGGACTCTTTCTTTTCTTTCTTTCCCCTTTCTTTTCTTCTCTTCTCTTTTCTTTCTTTCTTTTTTTCTTTCTTCATTCATTCACTTTATATCTCAATTGAAGCTTCATGTCTCCTTCCAGTCCCCCCCCCCCCGCCAGCCTCTCTCCCCATCCCTTCTTCCTTTGTCTGAGGGGGAAATCCTTTCTGGGTACCAACCCACCCTGGCACATCAAATCACTGTAAGACTAGGCACATCCAGTGAGGCCAGACAAGATGGCCCAGCTAGGGGAACATGATCCACAGGCAGGCAACAGAGTCAGGTTAAGCCTCTGTTCCAGTTGCTGGGGCACTTGAATAAAGACTAAGCTGTAATCTGCTACATATATGCAGGGGAGCTGGATCCATCCCATGTATGCTCTTTGGTTGGTAGTTCAGTCTTTGGGAGCCTTCAATGGTCCAGGTTAGTTGACTTTGTTGGTCTTTTTATGGAGCCCCTATCCCATTCAGGTTCATTCTTGTGGTACCCCCTTGTAGTTCTATTCTCCATTTCAATATTCCTCAGATATATCACCAAAACCAAGTTCCCCATCAGTATTTCAAAAGAACAGTTATCATTTGGAAGATGAATAGAGTTTTTCAGAAAACTCCTGGAGTATTTAAAGTTTACACTGTACCTGGGCTGGGGAAGGCAGTAAGTGGTAGAGTACTCAAGTATTGTGTGTGAAGGACCCTGGGCTCAATCTTCAGCACCACATACACAAAACCACAATATAAACATGCACACATGGGAGATGTGATATGGCAGGTCAAATAAAGAGACAACTTCTATACCTTCACTTTTAACTCTGCTTCTGAATAAGCATGGGCAGAATCATATAATTCTTTTATTGCAACACTCTAAACTTCTCTACTGTGCTTTCAAATGTATTAAACACTCCAAACTTCTCATAGAACAAATCCATGATTTGAATCTTATTGATTAAAGCTGTCCAGGAATATGGCAAAAAAGATTCCAGGAGCCCAGGACCCTACGGGCTTTGCTAAGCTTACAAAATGAAGGTTCAGATGCTGTGTAGTTTCCAAAGATCTCTCAAAATCATGTAAAGACAGAGCAACAGACAGAGAAGTGCATCTGGGTAAGTTCTTGAAACAATTCCATTTTGTTGAGAACACATATATGATTTGTTTTAAGCAAATTAAACCCTACTTCTCCAGCCCTCTAATTCTCAAATCCCTGCCTACCATCCTATCTTCCCAACTCCATGTGCTTTTTTTTTTTTTTCTTTTAAAACCCATGGAATGCATTTAGTGCTGCCTATATGTGCATGGGTATAAGGCCATTTAATGGAGCATGGCTAGAAAACTGGCTCCCTCTCTCCAAGCACCTATCAATTGCCTACAACTCCTTAAATAGGGGTGGGACTTTGTGATCCCCTCCTCCATGTCTGGCTTGATCTTGTGCAGGTCTTGTGCATAAACTCATAGCTGATGTAAGGTTTATGTGTGTAATGGTTTTGCCCTATTCAGAAAATACAGCCTTACAGCAGCCCCCACTACCTGAGGCTCTGAACTTCATGAGGAAGGAATGTGATATGAATGTGATAAAACCCCCATTTGGGACTGAGCCTTTTTTCCACCCTCTGGTAAAACTTTCTTAATTATCAATCATGGGACACTAAAATTTTCACCCATTGGTAGGATCAGTAGGAACACAGCATCATTCTTTGTCCTTGACAAAGGAATCTAATGAAACTCTTGGCATAAGGAAAGAGCAGACAAACCTTGAGATATTCCATAAAATAGCTGGCGTGAGATCTTTACGAACATCAGGGCCATGAATGTTAAGAAGATTTAGAAGAAACTAAAGAAACTAAAGAAAAATGACAATTTAATCCAAGTGTGGGATTCTGCACCAGCTGGTTTTACTGTAATGGGAAGAACTGGCAAGACTGAGTGAGGTCTGAGGATTATGTGGAAGTGCTAATACTGATTCTGAGGGTTCTATTGTAGTTCTGGGGAAAATGCACTTATTTGAATTCTTCAGGGTCCATTTCCTTCAAACAAGTAATAAATATGCCTTAGCTAAATTCTCTTTCTCCTCCACTTCTCTCTGTTTAAATTCTCTCCAACTTCTAGTTCTTCCCTGAAAACTTTTAGAAAACTTAAGATTATTGTATAGAGAACTTTAACCTTGAGCCCCTTGATATGTGTAAAAACTGATATTAACAGAGAGCTAGCATTCTTTCTGCCACTTAGCAAGGCTAGCAGTAACAATGAAGTTTGATAGTAGTGGTGGTCTGAACTGTAACAGAGAGGTCATATGTGTGATATTGGAGCCACTGGTTGAGAGAGACTCTGAATGACTGTTGAGCAGCCTCCCATTCAGCATATGTCCAGATGAGAACAGGAAGTAATGAGAAAAGAGGATCATTTTTCCCCCTGGTTATCTACTCTCATGCAAGGATACTGGTAGGTAGGAATTTGAAAGGGTAAATTCTACAGGTTCAAAGGTGAATGAACATTTAGAATGATCCCTAAGGAGTTGGAGACTGCTCTGAGTTTCAGTTCTTACCAGAGCATTTCCAACACTCATGAGTGGACCCAGTAGTTGCTACTTCCTTGAAGTAAAAGTTTAAGGGCAATTCCCTCCACTCAGAACCTTCATACTTTTTCATATGATGATTTGAATGCATAGATAAACTTACAGTTATTTTAATTCTTAAAAAATTTCTGAGGAGCATATATTATTTATATAAGAATAGGTTTATTATGACACTTTCATGCACATATATAATGCATTTTGATCATATTTACCTCATTGCCTTCTCTTATCTTCTACTCTTGCTAATTTCTTTCCTCTTTCTAACTAATACCCTTTGTGTGTGTGTGTGTGTGTGTGTGTGTGTGTGTGTGTGTGTGTGAATGAATTTGGTTAAGGCTGCTTATAGGAACATGAATGAGAGGTTATAAACAGAAACATGGGAACCTTACTATTGAGTGCACCATTGAAGATGAATATCTTCCCCTCCTCTATCCACCAGTAATACCTTTAAGTGTGGGAACTCATGAACCCATCCCACTCCATGACAGGATATTGATAGTCCCACTCTTATGTGAGACTTATTTAGATTATAAAGCTGCTGTGAGTTCAAATATGCAATGGCCATTGTGGTGGTTTGAATAGGTTCAGCTCCCCATAGATTCATGTGTTTGAATGGTTGGCTTATAAGGAGTGGCCCTATTATGAGATATGGCCTTGTTGAAGTAGGTGTAGCCTTGTTGAAGGAAGTGCATCACTGTAGAGGTGGGTTTTGAGTTACTCGTAGTGAGAGAGCCTCCTCCTTGCTGCCTTTGGTTAAAGATAAAGAACTCTCAGCTCCCCCAATACAATGTCTACCTGTATGCTGCCATGCTTCCTACCATAATGTTAGTGGTTTAAACCTATGAAACTGTAAGCCAGCCCCAATTAAATACCATCCTTATAAGAGTTGTCTTGGTCATGGTCTTTCCTCATAGCAATAAAACCCTAATGAAGACAGAAGCCATGCCATACCCAGAAGATAGTGTTCTAGAACACTCTCCTTCTTTCCCTTGCATTCTTCCTACTCTTTTTTTCCATGATATCAACTACACCTTAGAGAAGTTGATGTAGATAGTTCATGACTGAGCATTCAACAGTAACTTATTCTTATCATTTTTACCAGTTATGAGTCCTGTTATAACTACTCATTCCTAACAGTAGCTTTTCTAGCAAAAGTGGACAATGGCACTAATATGAAAGACCCCCAGAGCTTTGGAGACCCTCACTCAAGTCTTGGGATAACACGACTACCCAATAACTCATAAGAGACCAATCTTGCTGCAATCACATGAGGTTTATTCAGGCCAGATCTGGGGTCAAACACGTAGCCTAGCAGGCCAGTGGAGTTCGACCCAGACTACAAGGAGTAAGGGGTATTTAAAGGGAAAAATCACAAACTGGGGGGGGGTGAGGAGGTTACCTAGGAAACATAACAAAAAACAGTAGAAAATTTCAAAGGGACCCAACCCCTGATTGAGTCATGGTCATAAGGAAAATATCCTACACACTCATTATTCACAAGAATGTGGTCTGGTCAATGCTATTCACTTTATGGCTGACCGTTCCCTAGAACCACCCAAATGGCTCATATCCTGCTTTTTGTTCTTGGACCTAACTAGGGGGTGCTTTGTGGCCAGCAGGTTCCTAAAACTGGCTAGTCTACATTTTTGGCTCATTACAGAGGTTTCCCATGCCCTTTTAGGTAAAGGTTATACATTATACATTCTCACCAATACATTTCTACTAAATGCTCCTTTTTTCTTAATTCTAAAATTCTCCAACAAATATATGAGCACAAATATTTGAAAGGGAATTTGAGAGATATATCACATCAAGTGGCTACTTCACTAGGGCTATGACCTTTCAGCCATAAGTTTTTGACCAGGTTTACAACACCAGATGTGAATTACCTACCATAGATCAGGAGTCAAGTGCAATCAGAAAGCAGTTCATTATTCCCATGATAGACTAGTGGGCATGTCCTGGCTAGCAAGTCATCAATGTAATATCCAGGGTCCACAGTTACGAAAGACTGTCTGGGAATTATGGTGGTTAGTGGACCTGCCTGTCTTAGGACTAGATCTACTGGTCTTTCTCTTACCCGCCTCAGAGATCACTTGTAGCTTGTTTGTGTTCATTTACACAAACAGGGCCTTTTAGTGTTTATTATTAACAAACATGGCCTCTTGGCACATGACTCTGTCTTAGGTTGATGAGAGCCATAGATCCAGTGGTCCATCGTTGACTCCAGGCCCTCATACATTTGGAGTAACAAAAACTCAGGATAGCAAAAACTATTTTCAACAATAACAGAATTTCTGGTGGAACTAAAGGTATACTACAGAGCAATAGTGATAAAATCTGTATGGTATTGGTACTGAGACAGACAGGTAGATCAATGGAATAGAATTGAAGACCCAGAAATAAACTGACATACCTTTGGTCACTTGATGTTTGACAAAGACGCCAAAACCATACAGTGGAAAAAAGTCAGCATTTTCAAATGGTGCTGGTTCAACTGGTGGTCTACATGTAGAAGAATGCAAATTGACCCATTGTTATCTCCTTGTACAAAGCTCAAGTCCAAGTGGAAAAGGACTTCAGCATAAAACCAGATACACTGAATCTAATTAGAAGAGAAATTGGAAAGAGCTTGAACACATCAGCACAGGGATAAATTTCTTGACCATCAATGGCTCAGGTTCTAAGATCAACAATTGAGAAATGGGACCTTATAAAATTGAAAAGCTTTTATAAGTCTAAGGTCACTGTCAGTAAGACAAAGCAGCAAGGAAGAGATCCTTACCAACCCTAAGTCCAACAGAGGGCTAGTGTACAACATATACAAAGAACTCAAGAAGTTAGCCTTCAGAGAATGAAATAACACTATTCAAAAATGGGGTACAAAGCTAAACAAGGAATTCTCAACTGAGGAATCTTGAATGGCCAAGAAGCACCTAAAAAAATGTTCAACATCCTTAGTCATCAGGGAAATGCAAATCAAAACGACCCTGAAACTCCACCTTGTACCATTCAGAATGGTTAAGATCAAAAACTCATGCTGGCAAGGATGTGGAGAAAAGAGGGACACTCCTCCATTGATGGTGAGATTGCAAGTTGTAAAACCCCTCTGGGAAGCAATCTGGTGGTTCCACAGAAAATTGGAAATAGTTCTACCTGAAAACCCAGTTATATCACTCCTGGGCATATAAAATGCTTCAACATGCAACAAGGAAACATACCCCCCACTATGTTCATAGCAGCCTTATTTATAATAGCCAGAAGCTGAAACATCTCTGACATCCCTCAACAGAAAAATGAATATAGAAAATGTGGTACATTTATACAGTAGAGTACTACTCAGCTATTAGAAACAATGACTTCATGAAATTCACGGACAAATAGATGGAACTAGAAAATATCATCCTGAGTGAAGCAACCCAGACACATGGTATGCATTCACTGATAAGTGGACATTAGCTCAAAAGCTCAGAATACCCATGATACAACTCACAGCCTTTATGAAGCTTAACAAGAAGGAAGAACAAACTGTGGATGCTTCAATCCTACTTAGAAGGGGGAACAAAACAATCATGGGAGCTAGCAGGAGGGAGGAATCTAGGAGGGAGAGATGAGGGGAGCAAATAAAAGGGGGGTAGGATCAGGTATGGGAAAAGACAGGAGAGAAATCTAGAGGGTCAGGAAAGTGAACAGAAATATGTAGAGTGGGATGAGTCAATGGATCCAGCTAATATGTAGCAGAGGATTGCCTTACCTGGCTGGCAACAATGGTGGGTAGGCTCTTGGTCCTATGGAGGCTTGATGTCCCAGTGTAGGGGATGGCCCAGTGTTAGAGTGGCAAGGCAGGAGTGGGTTGGTGGGTTGGAGTGCACCCTCATAGAGACAAAGGGGGTGGGGATGAGATGGGGGTTTGAGGAGGGGAGACTTGGAAGGAGGAACAATATTTGAAATGTAAATAAATAAAATAACCAATAAAAAAGAAAGAAACTGACAACACCAATGTATATGCTAATGTGGAAGGAGAAATCTCATGGGATGATACCTCTAGACAAAGATCTATAGACAAATAATGCCTACAATGAGATGGAGAGTTAGCCTTTTGTTGTTTATTTCATACCTAGTAGTCATCCCTGAAATTATATAATACAAACAATGCTAAATGGATATTAGGTTGTATACTTATGTTACATAGGCACATATAAATATGCATATATATGTACATGCAAATTTGTGTGTGTGCATATGTGTGTGTAACAATAATGATCAAAGAAAAAGGTCATAAATATGAGAGGGAATAAGGGGGAGTATGGGAGGGAATGGAAGGAGGAAATGATGTAATTATACTTAAAAGAAATTGCAAAAAAAAAAATTGTTCAGATAAAAAAAAAACAGTAAGAAAGTATGAGTGCCCTTTTCTGAGTTAACCACTAGTGAGAGTGGCCTAGCATTACTAATAGAGGTGTTGACTTGGGGAAGATGGAGCTACTGGATTCTGCATGAGCCAGTGATAGCATGATGGTCAGTTTTAATTGTCAATGTGACATAAAATGTAAGCACCTGGGAAAAAAGCCTTAATAAAGGATTGTCTACTTTGGCTTGGCCTGTGGACATGTTTGTGGGGATTTTCTTGATTGATGTGAGAAGACCCAGCTAATTGTGGATAGCTTTGTTCCCTAGACAGGTGATCCTGCTCTGTATAAGAGGAGAAATCAAGATGAGCACAAGAAAGCATGATCAAGCAAGTCTGCATGCATTTTATACTTTCTGCTGTAACTATGGATGAGCTTTAAGTAGCTGTGTCAAGTCCCTGCCTTGACGTCCTTCCAGTCATAGACTATAACTAGAGATTGCAAGATGAAGTAAATCTATTTATCCACTAAAAATAAAGAACAACAAAAAACAAATACAAATCAAACCAACCAACCAACCAGCCAACTAAGCAACCAACCAACCAACCAACCAACCAATGCTGTTACTCTGTACTGAGTTCTGTATTTTTTTTTTTTTTTTTTTTGGTTTTTTGAGACAGGGTTTCTGTGTAGCCCTGGCTGTCCTGGAACTCACTCTGTAGACCAGGCTGGCCTCGAACTCAGAAATCCACCTGCCTCTGCCTCCCAAGTGCTGGAATTAAAGGCATGCACCACCACTGCCCGGCGAGTTCTGTAGTTTTATAATCAAACCACTACTGTAGACCAACCACTGATAATAGTAAAAGACAGGAGACTTTTCATTCTTCAGGACAGTGCAGGGAGTCAGTGGCAGTTTAAAAAGGCATTTTTTATGGAATAACCTAAGTTAATATGGCCAAGATGTGCTAGGTAAACATTCAGGTTTGATAGGATACAGTGGGATTCATAAAATATGTGACCTCTCACACAGATATACTGAAGTGCTTGTACAAGTGCCACAGGCTGATTCTTACATGACACAAATACTTAAAACATAAAGATTTCATGTAGAATTATCTCCATAAAATATACATGACATATTCATAAGTACATCTTTTACTATCAAGAATATTCTTGACAATATATGTCTAACAAGGCAAGAGAAATAAAACTTTTGCTTAGAGTTATATGTGTATATATGTTTTATGTTTCTATATATCTACAAATGATGATACAAATAACCTTTTCATAAATTATAACTCCTGTTTCTGGTTTCTCTCAGTTTTTTTGTTACTGGATGCTATATGGCCCATTCCTATAGCATTGTGGCTTTCTTGCTCTTGTTATAGAGCTACTGTGTTAGCAAGGTGAGTGGAATAAGAGCTACTCATCCCTACAGAGCAGAAGACTCAGAGTCACATAGACTCAACCCCATTTAACTCAAAGTAACTACCTTCCAAATAGGACTTTCCTTAGTCCCATTTAATCCTAAACTAAACATATACCAATTTTCCTCATATATCCACAGCCTCTCAAAGATGAGGGCATATTAAGGATGGAGGGAAGGGTGATGTAACATGAGACACTAGTCTCAAGAGAAACAAGAAAAGCTACAGAGAAGCTATGAGATGTTTCCTAATAGTAAAAAGAATTCTGCTAGACAGTAACTCCAAATAATCCAGATGAGCTGTGCTCAGGTGCCAGGCAGTACCACACGGGTGTTTCGAACCCTAGAATATATTCCAACCTAAGACCTATGGCTATAACTCACCTCAGATCATGTGGCATTAGAAATAGGCAATAGCCATGGCTTGCTCACCTAGTACATTGTGGGGTTCAACAAAATGAAACCCCAAAGTAAAGGCTTTAGAGGAAAAACAGTCTTTTTTCTTCTCTCACCTCTTATTCTCACTAAAGCAAGTCAGTGAGTCTACAGTTTCTTTTCTAATGGTTTAGAAGCCAGACCTATGTTCCTAAAGGTAGGTGCAATACAAAAGTTCTGCTCTAACATTCCCTGCTTTCCTGGAAGAAGTGGCTCCTAAGTCATTCTTTGGCCTACCTTGCTTGCATGCAGATCTCATGACCCTCCATGCAAGTAGAGCTTCGCCCTGTGTCTGGAAGATCTGAATGCTGCACAGAGGCCAAGAAGAATCCGAACAGACAACTTTGCTGAGTCTCATCCTCTAATAGTTCTGGGGATCATATACTTTTAGCCCAGTCATATTTCTGCATGGCTACCCAGGCTTCAAGAAGCCTAAGCATAAAAATGGGTCATTAACCCTGGTTTTTTAACCAGAAGTTTCCTGTGTCACCACAAATTATGAGCAAGTACATTTGTTATTGCTTTTCTGTTAACCTGTCTATTGTTAGCTTATCAACTATAAAGTCACCACAGGGAACATCCCTACAGCATCATGTCACTTGAGATGTTAAAGTCATTCTCTTAGACCAGGGGTTGGCAGGCTTTCTTTATATAGGACCAGTAGTAAGTGTTTTGTGGGCTATCTGGTCTGTCTCTGGTGGAACTATTCAGTGCTATAAAAGCAGTCACAGACAAAATGACAAGTATCATTATCTGAGTGCCAATAAAGCTTCTTTATGGAAACATATTCAGACTGCTTATAATTTTCATATGTCATAATTGTCAGTGTTACTTTTTAAAGAACTATTAGAAGCATAAAACTCATTTTTAGTTTGAAGACTGTAAAAAAACAGGTGGCAGACCAAATATCCCAGATGGTTGTGTGCTGACCTCTATTTTAAATTATACTGGGTATATACAGGAATACAGTTTAGTGTCTGAGTGATTGCCTTGCATGTATTAGGCCCTGGGTCTATCTCTAGCAATCAAATACACACAAAAATTAAATTATGCTAAGTAAAGACAATATTAAGCTGATATCAGGTTTTGATGGACAACACTTCCTATTCTGCATTGACATGTGAAGGATATTTCTCAAGGAATAAACATTAACATGCATGAGTTATTAGTTAGATATGTTGATGATGATCTAAAATCTATTATGTGAATCCCCAGCCTTAGAGTAGTCCAATGCAACATCACATACCTCCTTTACTATGACTTTTAGGACATTCTTGATGCTTTGACATGTTATCATAGTGCCTGTGGTTACCCATATAAAATGGGCACAAGATCAAGCCAGGAAAAATTCCAGCATAGATGGGGGGTGCTTTCTAGGCCTCATCCCTTAATAAAGAGACACTGGTAGTAATGGCTGTGAATTAGGAAGACTGATTCTTTTTTAAGGGTGTGGCCACTGGTTGGCTTCCCATGCTCTAGAGGATGGCCCCATACACAAGCACACATGCATAATAGTAATTTAACCTACTGTGTTGTTAAAAACAAAACAGAACAAAACAAAAAGATGATATGAAGTTGGAAGAGTATGTGTTTGTGAGATAAGGGAGGTGTACTAGTTGGTTTTGTGTGCCAACTTGACACAGGCTGGAGTTATCACAGAGAAGGGAACTTCAGTTGGGGAAGTGCCTCCATGAGATCCAGCTGTGGGGCATTTTCTCAAATAGTAATCAAGGGGGTACGGCCCCTTGTGGGTGGTGCCATCTCTGGGCTGGAAGTCTTAGGTTCTATAAGATAGCAGGCTGAGCAAGCCAGGGGAAGCAAGCCAGTAAGAAACATCCCTCCATGGCCTCTGCATCAGCTCCTGCTTCCTGACCTGCTTGAGTTCCAGTCCTGACTTCCTCTGGTGATCAACAGCAATGTCGAAGTAAGCTCAATAAACCCTTTCCTCCCCAACTTGCTTCTTGGTCATGATGTTTGTGCAGGAATAGAAACCCTGACTAAGACAGGAGGGTTGCCAGAGGGGAAGGAAGGTGTGGATAGGATCATATTTCATTGTATACATATATGAAATTCTAAAGAATAAAGAAAATATTTAAAATTAAGAAGATGTGTTGTATAGAGAAACTGTATCAGTGCAGCATCATGGTCACAATCTGGTTAAATTCCAAATCACAGGTAGCCAAATGGCAGTAGCTGGTCATCTGGCCTGGCCACACGGGTAGCCAATGGGAGTAGCTGGTCATCTGGCCTGGCCACACGGGTAGCCAATGGGAGTAGCTGGTCATCTGGCCTGGCCACACTGGTTCTCACCACTGCGTTTCTTATGTGTCCATCTCTGAATGAGCTCAAGAAGGTTTTACACAAAAATGATTAGTTCCAGTTACCTGAGTTTTTAAAAACCATCAATTTATCAATGATTAAAATAGCATTTACATAATTAAGAACATGATAAGAATTATGATTTACATAATTGAAAATTATACATACTTTAAAATGTCTCATTTACTTTTAAGCTCTGGATATAAATCTTGTATATTCACTGACAAGTCCCTAAAACAAGAATTTTGTCTTCCTCTGCTTTTTTTTTAAAATGGTCTTTAAAAAAAAATGTGTATTTATGTGTTCCTGTCTGAATTCATGTGTGTCATAAGCATGCAAATGCCCACAGAGGTCATAGAAGACATCAGATCCCTGGAAGCTGGAGTTGCAGGCAGTTGTGAACTGTCTGTCTGATATGGGTGCTAGGAACTGAACCAGAGTCCTCTGTAAGGGGAGTAAGGACTTTGAATCCCTGAATCATCTTTGCGCTCCCCCTAGACACAGGGTGTTGCTTGTGGTAAGCTAGCCTACAGCTCACTCTGTTGCCCAGGTTGTCATTAAAGTCATGACCTTTCTGCCTCATTCACCAAGTCCTAGGATTGTAAGTGTGCATACCATATTCAGTTCCCCCTTGATCTCTGATTATTGTTTGATTAAGCTATAGAGAACAAACATTCTGAAATTATGTTATTAGTTTATCACATTTATTTAAACATTTTATAGTCATTTACTCAATATACTTTATTCCAAATGCTTAATCAGGAAAATTTACCTCTAAAACAAAATGAAGCTTTCCTTGCGAATTTTTACTACATGAATAATACTTATAAATGTAGAAACTCTTAAGGCCTTTTAGCTATTCTGCTAAGGTTTAGGAGTGTAAAATAACTACTATTTTTAAGTTAAAACCCCAAAACTATGATCATTCATTTTACATTGGAACCCTAATATAATCTACCAGATTTTCAATGTCAGATTCTGTTAATCATTATAGACACAATCAATATTTAAAATGCAGAGGTTCCAAATGATTATGAAAGCTATAGCTAACCACAATCCTCCAGCACAACATACAAATTGAATAACCTTTAATAATTCGTAATTGTAAACATTCAGCAGTGGAAAGGCTTTGTTCTTTCAATCAGTGTTCAACCCAGGACTGAACCTGCCCCTGCCTATTTTATATGGCTCCAAGCTAAAAATGGTTTCTACATTTTTAAATAGTTATGAAAAGCCTATTTAAGCATTCATAAATAAGGTTTTATAGGAACACAGCTATGCTCATTTGTTTAAATATTGCTATGACTGCTTGTGGCTTCAGTGTCAGAACTGAGTAGTTAAGATAGAAACCATATGGCCCTTAAACCTAAAATATTTACTTATTGGCCCTTTACAGAAAGTTTCTGATCCCCTTTTTATTTAGAATATGTAAGCCATGTTGAGGTTGGATTTCAGAACTTTAAATAAAGGATCATACTAACAAAGAGTTTGCCTGGAGGTCCTGTGGGCCCTAAGGATAAGGATTCTTTTGAAAGGTTGTTTTCCTTCTCCATTAGCCCAGAGAGCTGCTCACAATGAAGGCTGAGGATAGGAAGGAAGAAAAGAGAAGGGACCTCTGTGGTGTGTGCAGGTGTGCATGTGTGTGTGAACACATGCCCATGTGTGCAAAGACAGACACCCTGCTCTCCTCCAGATGCCGTAGTACTTATAGGACTGATACACAGACTGGCGGCTATTGGGATGTGGGACACCATTCATAGCACGTTCATGCCCCTCAGAGTACAAGAGAAGTTATAGAAATTGATTATCCTAATCCTCCTACCACCAAGACATCAAATCATTTACCTAGGAACAGGTGAGTTCTGACCCATTGGTCACTGTTAGCTTTGACTTGCAGTAACTTCATGAAGAAAACTGTTGTTCGTCCTAAGGGGCTGCAAATCCTTCAGCTCCTTGGGTCCTTTCTCTAGCTCCTTCATTGGGGACCCTGTGCTCAGTCCAATGGATGGCTGTGAGCATCTACTTCTGTATTAGTCGGGTACTGCCAGAGCCTCTCAGTAGACAGCTATATCAGGCTCCTGTCATCCAGCCCTTGCTGGCATCCACAATAGTGTCTGGGTTTGATGATTGAATATGGGAAGGATTCCCAGGTGGAGTAGTCTCTGGATTGTCCTTCCTTTAGTCTCTGCTCCATAGTTAGTCTCTACAACTCCTTCCATGGGTATTTTGTTCCTCCTTTTAAGAAGGAACGAAGTATCCATACTTTGGTCTTCCTTCTTCTTGAGTTTCTTATGGTTTGTGGTTTGTACTTTGTGTATTCTGATCTTCTGGGCTAATATACACTTATCAGAGAATGCACATCATGTGTGTTCTTTTGTGATTGGGCTACCTCACTTAGGATGATATTCTCCAGGTCCATCCATTTCCCTAAGAATTTCATAAATTCATTGTTTTTAATAGTTGAGTAGTACTCCATTGTGTAGATGTACCATATTTTCTGTATCCATTCCTCTGTTGAGGGACTTCTGGGTTGTTCCCAGTTTCTGGCTATTATAAATAAGGCTGCTATGAACATAGTGGAGCATGTGTACTTATTACATGTTGGAGCAGCCCCTTAGGATGAACAACAAAATGAACTAACTAGTACCCTCAGAGCTCCCAGGGATTAAAACTCCAACCAAAGAGTACACATGGGGGGGGGGACTCATGGCTCTAGCAGCATATGTATAGCAGAGGATGGCCAAGTCCGTCATCAATGGGAGGAGAGGACCTTGGCCCTGTGAAGGTTCTATGCCCCAGTGTAGGGGAATGACAGGGCCAGTAAGCAGGAGAGGGTGGGATGATGAGCAGGAGGAGGGGAGAGTGAACAGGGGATTGTTTTAGTTTTAGTTTTTATTATTTTATTTTATTTTATTTTTGGAGGGGAACCTGGGAAAGGAGATATTGTAAATAAAGAAAACATCTAATAAAAAAATAGAAAAAAAAACTATTGAAAGGCCTCTAGAACATTATTTTAGACACAATTTCTCTATTACAGACGTTCTAAGGACCTAAAACTGAAGAAAGACAATTGTACTAGAGTCACAAGTGAGGTAAATACAGCATAGAAAAGCATGTATGGATAGCAAAAACTAACTTGAGTGTTAAATACAGACTTGGCCCTCACGTCATGACAGGAATTATGTACCTACCATTTCTTCAGTGCTTACTTAAAGAATACTTATTTTTTTTTAGATTATAATTATATCACTTACCCCCTTCCTTTCTTCAATCTTAGCCCTCCCATAAATCCCTCTGGGCTTTCTTTCAAATTCATGGCTTCTTTTTCCTTTAATTTTAACAATACTTTTTAAGTAGCTCTGATTGGATAAAGAGAAATAAAGAATAGGCAACTCAAAATAGGAAATCAATCTCTAACAAGATCTAGAGCAGTCAACTAAGTCAGGATATTACTTCTTACTTTTAAAATTTATGTTTTGGGTCAGTCTAAAGTGTGATTATTTTTTATCAAGATGATAAATGATGGATAAAAGAAGCTGGAATTATACTGAAGTTCCATCCTGGGACATTCAGACTTGCTCAGAGGATCACGGCACCTCTGGAAGGCCTCACACCTTATATTATTTCAGAATTCCTGTAAATCAAATCTTCACTTAAAGAAGCTTTCATGGAACAATTGGTTCTAGAAGCATGACACCTTCTGTTTAAAAAAACTTTGTGTCAAAGAAATAACCATCTGCTAGTCAATACCAAACCTCATGGAGAGAGGCTCTCAAGTCTTATAGGTTATGACATGAAGGAGGAAGAAATATTAACACCAAAGTAAGGAGCAAGGGTGGAGGGGCACAATCTGTAGATTTCTAAATGCACTGCCAGGCAGAGCAGGACAGGCTCTATTCTGGGGGAATAGAAAAGATCATTTCAAAAGCTTATCTGACTCTAGCCTTGTGAGCTCTGTCAAGGAGCTGAAGGACCAGGAAAAAAAGTCACAAAATAAAACTCCATTCAGGTCAAGAAACAAAACCTGAGCAGAAAAGCTTTGGTTGATTTTTTTTTTTTGACACATGGCCTTACTATGTAGCCCCTGGCTTTCTTGTAACTCATTATATAGACCAGGCTGACCTCAAACTCAGAGATCTGCCTGCCTCTGCTTCCGGAGTGCTGGGATTAAAGTCCCAGCAGTTCTCCTAATTTTTAAAACAGTCACTTTGTGTATCTGTTAGAAGTCTGGTCACATAACCAGTGTTTTCTGTCTCACCTACTCTTTAATGCTCAGCCACAGGTCTCCTGCCATTTTGGGCTTTTGACTTCTTATGTTATATTTTTCCTTTGAATTAATTTGGAAGCCTCCGCTTTAGTATCTCTTGCTGATGAACTCTCTGTTAGGTTTGAGTATATCTTTATAGTTTTTGGTGTTTGGTTCTCACAATTACATTAAATTTTAGTGTGGATTTCTTCTTTCTTTTAACTATAACTAAAAATTTAAGCTACATACAAGGCACTTAATGGACTAGTATATGGATTCAGTTTGACATGACTATAGCCTTGAGTCTTACCTTCTATGATTGTCCATAGCAACTGTAAATGCCTTTTCTTCTAGTTTTCCAGAAAACAGTAGAAAAAGAGAGTGGTGTGTGGACTCTGTAACTGAACCTTGGCACTGGTTATGAGCAACTCTTTGATATTAGCTTAAGAAAAACCAGATGCCTGACAGCTGGGATGAAGTTACTTTTTCCCACACCCCAAAATATGTTCCTCCTTCTTAGGCAAATTATAGGGATCCATCTGTTTTTGCTCTTTCATAGAAACATGGCATGGTAGGAAAGTACCCTGCTAGATTACATTCTTTGTAATCCTAGATTTGTCTGCTTCTCTTCTGACTGTTTCATAGAATTCTGGGACTGATCCTCATATTCTAGAAGTGGTTGTTCTGGAAAATTATAATCCTTTATATTTTCTGAAATCAAGGATACACTTGCCATGGACTGGGTTTCTGCGGGGACCCCTTGTTCCGCAGTGCGATGAGAGTTCTGGCCTGGTGGGCAAAGGAATTCGGGGCGTGACAAACAGAAACGACACAAAGAAGTGTGGAATCTGAGTGTATTTGCACAAAATAAGAATCAGGCTTATATAGTATACAGAAACAGGGCGAATGTCAGGGATCACATAGGCAGGTAGCAGTCACATCAAAGTCAGTAAGTCAAACAGCCAGGTGTGAATGATTCCTTCGGAAGTGCTCTCCCCCATTGGGCTATCTTGGCAGCCCTAAGCAAACACCCAACTATGTAATTCTTCTGGGCTGTCAGAAGTATGCACGGGGGGGGGGGGGCGTCTCATTCTTGCTAACCTTTCATGAATTACTTTACTTTATCCCTGGGAGTGATTCCTGGGAGCATTTGTGACAGACTCCCAATTTGCCAGGAGAGCCAACCAACTTCTCTCTAATATGTAAAGTAGTTTTCCATAGACTAACTTTGTTGTCAGTAAACTTTAATGCCTGATCTTTTTCACTCTCTCTGGAGACAATCTGTCTGATAAGGCAGCTTCCTTGTGGGAATCCCAAGCTAACAACAGCTAGGAAATCAATTAGGATCATTGAAACACTGTGGAGGCCAGGAAACAATGTTAAATCTCAGTTTTAGCTGTAACAAAATATTTCTTAGGGCACCTTTATGCCTGAATAAAGAAAGCATGCAGATCTCTCCACAGACTTTAGCAGAGACCAATCTGGAACACAGTTCTGGAACAATCAGAACTAGGAGATGTCAGCGACTGACCACCTCAGGAGACTGGCTCTCTGTGAAGCAAATACCTCAGTTCTATGATCAGGTTTTTTAGACCTATCATGCAGACACAACTGAAGCAGATGAGTGCTGTGTGATATACAATATATACCTTATATAACACTTTATATACATAATCTTATATATATATATACACATATATATCTTATATAATCAAGTACAGTTAAAGAAATCCAGAATAATGCCTACATATCAGTAGAACCTAAAAATCTTACTAAAAGTATAGAGTTTTACCTTATACAGTATTATAGTTTCATTTAGCTGATATTTCTGATTTCTTTTAATTTGTAACACTTTCTCAATCTGTCTTTTTCTTTGTGTGTTCTTGTTATTTTAGGAGAGTATAGTTCACTTACTTTTAATTAAACAGTGTTGGACTAATATTTACTTAAAATTGGATTCTGATTAAGCATATTTTTTCCTGAATATATTACAGAAGTGACATTGTGCACATGCACATAAACTCATGTAACCAAGTACTCATATACATAAATTAAAAAAAGAAAAATTAAACTTTTTGTTTTCTATTATGTAATCATTTTATGTAGGTTTTGATTTCCTGCTGCAATTCTGAAAGTCTGGGTTTTAATGTTCAGTGAGCATGATTGCTGAATAAGGCTGCTTTTATTCCTTTGTTCTGACTTATTAGTGCTATTTTATTGCCTGTACATCTGACCATTTTGATTATATGTGGACTTTGTGTTACATTTTGAAAAGTTCTTTATAGAAACACTTTAAGGTCCACTTCTGTGTTATTCATTGCTTCTTGGCCTTTTGGGTCAAGTGTCTCTTGGTGGTCTTTGCACAGAAGATTTTTGTTTACTTGTGGGGCCCAGGTAGTAATCTGGGCCCATTGTAACCTAACTCAGCACACGGGACTCTTACTGGACCTCTGAGGTATTTTGAATCTTGGCCACTTCACTCTTAGTCATGAAGTCCTTTAAGTTGGCAACTGTTCCAGAGCTGTGACATATTCTAGGCTTGCCTCTTTGGAACTGTACCCTTTTCAGTAACTTCTCATCCCTTTAGAACATTCCCCTGTGCCTATGTGCTTGAGGCTCTTTCCCACTTTCTCCTCTATAAGTTTCAGTGTATCTGGTTTTATGTGGAGGTCCTTGGTCCACTTGGACTTGAGCTTTGTACAAGGAGATAAGGATGGGTTCATTTGCACTTTTCTACATGCTGCCTGACAGTTGAACCAGCACCATTTGTTAAAAGTGCTGTCTTTTTTTTCTACTGGATGGTTTTAGCTTCACATAAAACCAGAACAATAAAACATAAAAATAGAACAAAAAGGCAACAAACAGATTGGAAAAAGATCTTTACCAATCCTACATCTGATAGAGGGCTTACATCTAATATATACAAAGAACTCAAGAAGTTAGACTCCAGAAAACCAAATAACCCTATTAAAAATGGGGTACAGAACTAAATAAAGAATTTTCAACTGAGGAATATTGAATGGCTGAGAAGCACCTAAAGAAATGTTCAACATCCTTAGTCATCAGGGAAATGTAAATCAAAACAACCCTGAAATTCTACCTCATACCAGCCAGAATAGCTAAAATCAAAAACTCAGGTGACAGGAGATATTGGTGAGTGAAAGAGCCCGGAGTTCAGGAGACCCTCACTCAAGTCTCGGGATAACACGACCACCCAATAACTCATGAGAGACCGATCTTGCTGCAATCACATGAGGTTTATTCAGGCCAGATCTGGGGTCGAACACGTAGCCTAGCAGGCCAGTGGAGTTCGACCACGAACACAAGAAGTGAGGGGTATTTAAAGGGAAAAACCACAAACTGGGGGGGGGGGGCAGTGAGGGGGTTACCAAGGAAACATAATATAAAACAGTGGAAAATTTCAGAGGGACCCAACCCAAGGTATTCAGTTAGGGAGGGGAACATATTGCTTCTAGGAATGTAATCTTCATCTATCAGTAGGCAGGGTGGAGAGCCTTGTAAACCAGTAGACCTTCATTCCTAGTTCTGCCCTCATTGTGGATCAGTCAGGAGGGGCAGGTTTCGGGAACCAGAGCCCTGAGGCTCTGAGTTAGCCAAGTTCCTGGAACTGGCTACTCCACATTTTTGGCTTGTTACATTTCTATTAATACATTTTCCTTTTCATTAACATGCTTTTCTCCAAATTTCTAAATCTCCCAGTCTTTCAGTGAGGATGTGGAGAAAGAGGAACACTCCTCCATTGCTGGTGGGATTGCAAGCTGGTACAACCACTCTGTAAATCAGTTTGGTGGTTCCTCAGAAAATTGGACATAGTACTACGTGAGGATCCAGCTATACCAATCCTGGGTGTATACCCAGAAGATGTTCCAACATGAAATAAGGACACATGCTCCACTATGTTCATAGCAGCCTTATTTATATAGCCAGGAGCTAGAAAGAACCTAGATATCCTTCAACAGAGGAATAGATACAGAAAATCTGTTACATTTACACAATGGAGTACTACTCAGCTATTAAAAACGATAAATTTGTGAAATTCTTAGGTAAATGGATAGTACTCAAAAATATCATCCTGAGTGAGGTAACCCAATTACAAAAGAAAACACATGGTATGCACTCACTGATAAGTGGATATTAGCCCCAAAGCTCCAAATAACCAGGATACAATTCACAGACCACATGAAGCTCAAGAAGAAGGAAGACCAAAGTGTGGGTGCTTTAGTCCTTCTTAGAACAAAACACTCACAGGAGAAAATATGGAGATAAAGTGTAGATCAGAGACTAAAGGAAAGACCACCCATAGGCTGTCCCACCTGGGGATTCATCCCATATACAGTCACCAAACCCAGACACTATTGTGGATGCCAAGAAGTGCATGCTGAAAGGAGCCTGATATAACCATCTCCTGAAAGGCCCTGCCAGAGCCTTACAAATTCAGAGGTAGATGTTCACAGCCAACCATTGGACTGAGTGTGGGGTCCCCAATAGAGGAGTTAGAGAAAGGACTGAAGGAGTTGAAGGGGTTTGCAACCCCATAGGAAAAACAGCAATATCAACCAACCAGACTCCCCAGAGCTCCCAGGGACTAAGCCATCAACCAAGGAGGACACATGGTTCCAGCTATATATGTAGCAGTCATGAATACCCTCATAGAAGTGGGGGGGGGTCAGGGGAAGGAGGATGTGATAGGGTGTTTCTGGGATGGAGGAAAACTGGATAAGGGGATAACATTTGAAATGCAAATAAAGAAAATATTCAATAAAAAGAAAAAAAATACTCCATACTAACTTGTGCTATTTTAATACCAGTATGCTTTGTGCTTTGGGGATTGTTTTCAGGACAATCTTTTTAATATGCAGATTTTATTCTAAATGGGAGCATTGGCTTCCAGTTTACTACTGGGCTGGCACTTTCTAGAGCAGTGGTTCTCAACCTTCCTAATGCTGAAAACCTTTAATACAGTTTCCCATGTTGTGATGAATCCCAATCTTAAATTATTTTGTTACTTCATAGTAATTTTGCTACTGTATGAATCATAGTGTAAATATCTGATATGTAGCCTGCAAAGGGATTGTGACCCACAGACTGAGAACCACTATTCTAGAACAAAGTTTTACTGTATATCACTATATTAAAATTTGTAGATTATAAGTCCACCTTAAATTCAGTTTTTGATAACTTGAAAAAAACTTTGGCATTTTTCTATTTAGCAAGTAGCACATGTTGCTTAGTGTAAGAGTGATAAAATTTGTTGACATGAGTTTTCTATAACATACCGTGTTAGAATTATTTGGGGCCCAATGCATAATAAAAATTATCTCCTTTATTATAGCATCAAAAATAGAGCCAAACTTCTTTTACATATTGTGCTTATAAGAGGAACTAATTTTTTTTTTTAAGTTTTTCGAGACAGGGTTTCTCTGTGTAGCCCTGGTTGTCCTGGAACTCGCTGTGTAGACCAGACTGGCCTTAAATTCAGAGATCTGCCTTTCTCTACTTCCCAAATGTTGGGATTAAAGGCATGTGTCAACACTACCTTTGATTTACTTTTAAAACATAACTTTTGCTTCTAAATAAATATATTAATTTTTTTGTCCTGATGATGAGCTAAGAGAACTTTGCAAGTTTCAGTCCTTTTAATAGAGCTGCAACATATATGTTCAGGGACTCTATATCACCCCAAGATGGAAAACAAAAGTAGAAGGTTAACTCCTCTTTGGTGTTACTTTACTGTTTCAGTTCTATAAATTTATATATTAAATTTTAGCCATCTTCATCCCATGCCTCTCTCATGCTCCTCTTACTACTGAAATGCTTCCTCCCAACACACCTTCTTCTGCTTTCAGGACTTCTGTGTGTATGTAGTCCACTGAATTTAACTATAATTTCTTACTCCAGCATGGGTCAGAGGTTATTTCCTGGACCAATGGCTTTGACACTGAAAAAAATGAGATACTTTTCTCTTAGTGTTCCTTTTAATGATGCATGTTATGGTGTCATTATTATATTTAAAATCATGTTTATACAATCCACAGATCTGACAGAAAATTTATTGAAAATAATTTGTGCAATTATCTTTAATACTCCAAATTAATGTCTGCTATTTTTAAAATATTTATTTTGTATTTTAATTTTGCATATGTGTGGGTATGTACATGTTAGTACATACCTAAAGAGACTATTAAATTCTTAGAGATGTTAGTGCCTCTGTAAGAATGGTATATGTGCTCTAAACTGCTGCACCATCTCTGAGACTATCTCCTCCAATTAAAAACAGATGTTATATTCATGTTTAATTACATATATATATGTATGTGTGGAGGAAGTGTCACTTGTATATGTGAGTGCACTGCTCACTGAGGAGAGAAGAGTGTGTCCAATCCACAGGAGCAGTCTGTGGTAAGCAGACTGTGATCTGTGGTCTTCTGGAACCACAGTACATGCTGTTGACTACTGAGCCATCTCCAGCCTGTAACCTGGGGTATTTTAACGTTGACGTGCTTTATACTCCTGAGCTTTGACTAAAAGTTTATTATATATAGAAATACTACTACATATAGATATACAAATACAATTACATGCAAAGCTACTAAGAATTGGGATATGCCACAGTGATTGTAGCACAAAGCAAAGAGCTAGCAGTATTAAGTAAAAGCAACTGCACTGTTACCTCAGACTTGTCTCTTTCATTGGTGAACCTCCTGTTGTAACACCTGCCTCTATCTATACGTGCTGGACACACTCTGTCCAGATGGGCTGCATGAGCTCTTTGAGGCATTTTACTCTGGCCTTCTGATTTGGTTGATGTATACCCTCAGTTTAGGAGATGGCCCACCTGTGGCATACTTTCCAAGTATAAGCCAGCTAACTTACAGTCCACCCCCACAATCCACGATAGTGGGTTCTCACACAAAAGGCTTCAGATGGATCCTAATTCTTCCCTCACCTCCTACCAACTACTAGACAACCAGGAACAGCTTCTAATTCCCAGCTGCTAAAATGACTCAAGCTAGTCAGCCTTAAACTGCTTACCTCACCTCTCTGCTCCTTCCCACAGAAACCACAATAGACGTGTTTTCTCACAGTTTCTTCATATGCTTCCTGAACAAGCCCAGTGATGTTTGGAATGTGGAGACATGGCCCAGTTATTACAGTTTGGTATCTCACGCTTAATGTAACCACACAAATTAAGATACACATTTTCAAGAAAGGACATGAATACCTTTTTACATAAGTACTCATGCTGAGACTAATGTATGAAACATTGTGTTTATAAAATGAACAAGGTCTACTCTGTCACATGTTGTCAAAACACCACATTCCACAGGGATCAGAAGGCTACAGGGCATACATGCACATTCCTGTACATAGCAAAATCCTGAGCATTTCCTATAATAGTTTAAAATGGAGACAACCATTGCAGATCTCTGAAAAATAACTTAGAGGTGAGTACAATTCCTCCTATGGGATATAAGATATTTCCATGGGACCTTTATAAGTGCAATATAAATGAGGTGTAGTGGACTTGGCTGTGCTCACTCATCAAACAAGCTTACACTTCTGACTAATTCCTCTTTTTAGCTCAATTTGCAATAACCCCAAATACCAACCCACACTGCCTTGAATACTTATTCTTGTTATAGATAGATTCTTAAGAATAGTTTTGAGACAGGATTCTGGAATTTGCTGTCTGTAGAACATGCTGGTCTTGAACACACAGGGATCTACCCATATCTGCCCCCTCACTGCTAGGATTAAGTGCATGCACCACTATGCCTGGCTTAAGTATGTGGTTTTAAGTAAGATATATAAATAATATTTTATACTTCTTTATTTATCTTGTTTCCCATTTTTTCCAGTAGTGAGCAGATGATGATGTAGGAAACTAAAATGAACTGTTTAGACACTTTGGTGGTGACAGAACTAAACATAATTAAAAGCTGATTAAGGAAATGTTGGTATGTCCATACACTGAAAGTCTACACAACTACTAAAAAAGAATAAGGAAGCTTTTTATGTTTTGCTGTTGAATGACTACTAAGATATCCTAAGTGAAGGAAGTAGCAGAACAACTGAATATATACTTTGTTATAAATTCTGAAAAAAGGAAAAAGAGAAATCTATATATACATATATATGTATATAAGTATATAGATATAGTAAATGTATATAGAATAATCTGTAGGAAACTATGAATTTGAGTTGCCTGTGGGTAGAATTAGGTGACCAAGCAGGAAGCAGAATTAAGGTTTTTTTTTTTTAATTGTGTATCATTTAAAAATTTTTTATCTTGAGAATTAGCAATGGATTGTTACCTATTCAGAAATAATATTACTTTTCTAAGCCCTTTGAGTGGGCATGTGATAATCAAAAGAAATTACCTTGAGGAAACAAACCCTGTTCATTGATAAATAATCACTACAAGGCTTGCTTCCCTAAAAGTACAAAAACTGGTCTCTCTTCCTGTGCTTTATTTTGTTGAATTCTGCAAGAAGATATTGCCAGATCCTAGAGAAATAAAAATTAAAAACTTGTGCTCAATGTGCACAAATGCTGAGAATGAGATAAGTTAACTCCTTAACTAGTCATTAGGTAACAATACAGCTCAATTGAAGTTTAAGACCAATGAGTTCTAGTTAGGATTATCACTGCTGTGAGAAAACATGACCTAAATAACTTGGGGAGCAAAGGTTTTATTTGCCTTATACTTCTATATTACAGTTCATCATCAAAGGAAGTCAAAACAAGAATTCAAACAGGGTAGGAACCTGGAGGCAGGAGCAGATGCAGAAGTCATAGAGAGGTGCCACTTACTGGCTTGCTTTCCTAGGGCTTACTCAGCCTGCATTCTTACAGCACTCAGGAATCACAGGCCAGGGATAGCACACCCAATATGTGCTGGAAACTCCCTCATCAATCACCAGTTACGAAAATGCCCTATAGATTTGCCTATGGCCATGTCTTGTGGAGGCATTTTCTTATCAAGGATCCCTCCTCTCAGATGATTTTAGCCTGTGTCAAATTGACATAAAATGACCCAACACAAATAGTGACTCATGTTCCCTAATAGAAAATGACAGAAATTATATCATACGAAACATCATTTGTCATTTCTCTATCTGCCTGGGAACTGTGGGAATTAAAGGGGCAAACATTTTAAAAAGAAGTCGGGACTTTCTAAGGCTGGTCCAGCCAGGAGGCACAGGCCACCAAAGTGGCAGAGAAGCTGGGAAAGAGTCCTTTCTATCTCCATTTACAGCCAGGAGGTATGCCTGTTCCACAGCTCCCTATGCACCATTCTCATAAGCAGAGAGCTTTTTTCCAGGGAGTGCTCTGACCCCAGGACTCAGGTGAGATTGACATTTTCTCTCTGGTGACTTTCTAAGACATGACCAGCCAGGAGGCACAGGCTCAGAAGCTGCAGGGCAGCTGGGACAGGGTCCTTCATTCATTCATCTGCACCCAAATGGGATGGCTGATCCACAGCCCTCTGTGCATGGGTCTTACTAGGGGAGAGCTGATTTCCCAGGAGTGCTGACACAGGCTACAGACCTACAGGAGGAATAAGCTCTAGCTAGAGACAGCAAGAACATCTAACACCAGAGATTGCCAGATATCAAAAGGCAAATGCAAGACTCTTACCAACAGAAAACAAGACTACTTATCATCAGAACCCAGAACTCCCACCATAGCAAGTCCTGGATACTCCAATACACTAGAAAAGCAAGATTTGGATCTAAAATCATATCTCATGATGGTGATAGAGGAATTTAAGAAGGACATAAATAACTCCCTTAAAGAAATACAGAAGAACACAGGTAAACAGGTACAAGCCCTTAAAGAGGAAACACAAAAATCCTTAAAGAATTACAGGAAAGCACAACCAAACGGGTGAAAGAATTGAACAAAACCATCTAGGATCTAAAAATGGAAGTAGAAACAATTAATGAATCACAAAGAGAGACAACTCTGGAGATAGAAAACCTAGGGAAAAAGTCAGAAGCCATAGATGCAAGCATCACCAACAGAATATAAGACATAGAAGAGAGACTCTCAGGTGTAGAAGATACCATAGAAAACATTGACACAACAGTCAAAGAAAACATAAAATGTAAAAAGATCCTAACCAAAAACATCCAGGAAATACAAGACACAATGCGAACACCAAACCTAAGGATAGTAGGTATAGAAGAGAGTGAAGACTTACAACTCAAAGGGCCAGTAAATATCTTCAACAAAATTGTAGAAGAAAACTTCCCTAACCTAAAAAAATGGGATGCCCATGAACATATAAGAAGCCTACAGAACTCCAAATAGTTTGGACCAGAAAAGAAATTCCTTCTGTCACATAATAATCAAAACTTCAAATGCACAAAAAAAAAAAAAAGAAATAAAGAAAGAAAAAAAGAAAGAATATTAAAAGCAGTGAGGGAAAAAGGTCAAGTAACATATAAAGGCAGACCTATCCAGACTTCTCACCAGAGACTATGAAAGCCAGAAAATCCTGGATTGATGTCATACAGACCCTAAGAGAACACACAAGTGAACCCAAGCTACGATATGCAGCAAAACTCTCAATTACCATAGATGGGGAAACCAAGGTATTCCATGACAAACCAAATTTATACAATATCTTTCCACAAATCCAGCCCTTCAAAGGATGGTAAATGGAAAACTCCAACACAAGGAGGGAAACTATATCCTAGGAAAAGCAACAAAGTAATCTTTCAACAAAACTAAAAGAAGATAACCACATGAACAGAATTCCAATTCTAACAACAAAAATAACAGGAAGCAACAATTACTTTTCCTTAATATCTATTAATATCAATGGAGTCAATTCCCCAATAAAAACACATAGACTATCACACTGGATATGTAAACAGGACCCAATATTTTGTTGCATACAGGAAACTCATCTCAGTGACAAAGACAGACACTACCTCAGAATAAAAGGCTGGAAAACAATTTTCTAAGCAAATAGTCCCAAGAAACAAGCTTGAGTAGCTATTCTTATTTCGAATAAAATCAACTTTCAACCAAAAGTGATCAAAAAAGATAAGGAGGGACACTTCATACTCATCAAAGATAAGATCTACCAAGATGAACTCTCAATTCTGAACCTCTCCACTCCAAATGCAAGGGCATCTACATTCATAAAAGAAACTTTACTAAAGCTCAGAGCATACAATGCACTACACACAATAATAGTGGGAGACTTCAACACCCCACTCTCTGCAATGGACAGATCATGGAAACAGAAACTGAACAAAGACGCAGTGATACTAACAGAAGTAATGAAGCAAATGAATTTAACAGATATCTATAAAACATTTTATCCTAAAAGAAAAGAATATACCTTCTTCTCATCACCTCAAGGTACCTTCTCCAAAATTGACCATATAATCAGTCACAAAACGGGCCTCAACAGATACAAGAAGATTGAAATAATTCCATGCATCCTATCAGATCACCATGGACTAAGGCTGGTCCTCAATAAAAACATAAACAATAGAATGTCCATACACAAATGGACACTCAACAACACTCTACTCAATGATAACTTGGTCAGGGAAGAAATAAAGAAAGACTTTCTAGAGTTTGATGAAAATGAAGCCAAAACATAGCAAATCTTATGGGACACAATGAAAGCAGTCCTAAGAGGAAAACTCATAGCTTTAAGTGCCTCCAAAAAGAAACTGAAGAGAGCATACACCAGCAATTTGACAGCACACCTGAAAGTGATAGAACAAAAAGAAGCAAATTCACCCAAGAGGTGTAGACAGCAGGAAATAATCAAACTCAAGACTGAAATCAACCAAGTGAAAACAAAAAGAACTATACAAAGAATCAAACCAGGAGCTGGTTCTTTGAGAAAATCAACAAGATAGAGAAACCCTTAGCCAGACTAGAGGGCACAGAGACATCCTAATGAACAAGATCAGAAATGAAAAGGGAGACATAACAACAGAAACTGAGGAAATCCAAAAAATCATGAGATCTTACTACAAATGCCTATACTCAACAAAACTGGAAAACCTGGATGAAATGGATAATTTTCTAAACATATAACAGGTACCAAAGTTAAATCAAGATCAGATCAATGATCTAAACAGTCCCATATCTGCTAATGAAATAGAAACAGTTATTAATAGTCTCCCAAACAAAAAAAAAAGCCCAGAACCAGATGGGTTTAGTGCAGAGTTTTATCAGACCTGCAAAGAGGACCTAGTATCAATACTCTTAAAACAATAACACAAAATAGAAACAGAAGGAACTCTACCCAATTCGTTCTCTGAAACCACAATTACTCTGATATCTAAACCACACAAAGACCTAACAAAGATAGAAAACTTCAGACCAATGCCCCTTATGAATATTGATACAAAAATACTCAATGAAATTCTTGCAAACTGAATCCAAGAACACATCAAAATGATCATCCATCCTGATCAAGTAGGCTTCCATCAACATAATCCACCATATAAACAAACTCAAAGAAAAAAAAAACATATTATCATCTCATTAGATGCTGAGACAGCATTTGACAAAATCCAATACAACTTCATGATAAAAGTCTTGGAAATATCAGGAATTAAAGGCCCATACTTAAACATAGTAAAAGCAATATACAGCAAACCAGTAGCCAACATCAAATTAAATGGAGAGAAACTTGAAGCAATCCCACTAAAATCAGGGACTAGGCAAGACTGCCCACTTTCCCTCTACCTATTCAGTATTGTACTTGATGTCCTAGCCAGAGCAAATAGACAACAAAAGGAAATCAAAGGGATACAAATTGGAAAGGAAGAAGTCAAAATTATCACTAATTGCTGATGATATAATAGTATACTTAAGTGATACCAAAAATTCCACCAGAGAACTCTTAAACCTGATAAACAACTTCAGCAAAGTAGCTGGATATAAAATTAACTCAAGCAAATCAGAGGCCTTCTTCTACACAAAGGATAAACAGACTGAGAAAGAAATTAAGGATACAACACCTTTCACAATAGTCATGAATAATATAACATACTTTGGTGTGATTCTAACTAAGCAAGTGAAAGATCTGTATGACAAGAACTTCAAGTCTCTGAAGAAGAAAATCAAAGAAGATCTCAAAGATGGAAAGATCTCCCAGGCTCCTGGATTGGCAGGATTAATATAGTAAAAATAGCCATCTTGCTGAAAGCAATCTATAGATTCAAAGCAATCTCCATCAAAATTCCAACTCAATTCTTCACAGACTTGGAAAGAGCAATTTGTAAATTCATCTGGAATAACAAAAAACCTAGGGTAGTGAAAACTATTCTAAACAATAAAAGAACCTCTGGTGGACTCACCATCCCTGACCTTAATCTGTATTATAGAGCAATTGTGATTGAAAATAATCTGCATGGTATTGGTACAGAGACAGGCATGAAGATAAATGGAATAGACTTGAAGTCCCAGAAATGAACCCACACACCTATGGTCATTTGATCTTTGACAAAGGAGCTAAAACCATCCAGTGGAAATAAGACAGCATTTTCAGCAATTGATGCTGGCTCAACTTGTGGTTAGCATGTAGAAGAATGCAAATCCATCCATTCCTATCTCCTTGTACAAAGCTCAAGTTCAAGTGGATCAAGGACCTCTACATCAAACCAGATACACTCAAACTAATAGAAAAGAAAGTGGGGAAGAGCCTCAAGCACATGGGCACAGGGAAAATTTCCTGAACAGAACACCAATAGCTTATGCTATAAGATTAAGAACTGACAGAGGGGACCTCATAAAACTGCAAAGCTTTTGTAAGGCAAAGGACACTGTCAATAGGACAAAATGGCAACCAACAGATTGGAAAAAGATCTTTACCAATCCTATATCTGATAGAGGGCTAATATCCAATATATACAAAGAACTCAAGAAGTTAGACTTCAGAGAACCAAATAACCCTATTAAAAATGGGGTACAGAGCAAAACAAAGAATTCTCAACTGAGAAATACTGAATGGCTGAGAAGCACCTAAAGAAATGTTCAACACCCTTTGTTATAAGGGAAATGTAAATCAAAACAAACCTGAGTTTCCACTTCACACCAGTCAGAATGGCTGAGATAAAAAACTCAGGTGACATCAGATGCTGGCAAGGTTGTGGAGAAACAGGAACACTCCTTCATTGCTGGTGGGTTTGGAAGCTGGTACAACCACTCTGGAAATCATTTTGGCAGTTCCTCAGAAAATTGGACATAGTACTACCTGAGGACCCAGCTATACCAATCCTGAGCATATACCCAGAAAATGTTCCAACATGTAAAAAGGACACATACTCCACTATGTTTATAGCAGCCTTATTTATAATAGCTAGAAACTGGAAACAACCCAGATGTCCCTCAACAGAGGAATGGATACAGAAATTGTGGTACATTTACACAATGGAGTACTACTCAGTTATTAAAAACAATGAATTTATGAAATTCTTAGGGAAATGGATGGATCTGGAGAATATCATCCTGAGTAAGGTAACCCAGTCACAAAAGAACACACATGGTATGCACTCACTGATAAGTAGATATTAGCCCAGAAGCTTAGAATACCCAAAATACAATCCACAAACCACAAGAAACTCAAGAAGAAGGAAAACCAAAGTGTGGATACTTCAATCCTTTTTAGAAGGGGGAACAAAATACCTATGGAAGGAGTTGCAGAGACAAACTATGGAACAGAGACTGAAGGAAGGACAATCCAGAGACTGCCCCACCTGGGAATCCTTCCCATACTCAATCATCAAACCCAGATACTATTGTGGATGCCAGCAAGTGCTGGCTGGCAGGAGCCTAATATAGCTGTCTCCTGAGAGGCTCTGCCAGTGCCTGACTAATAGAAATGTAGAGGCTCACAGTCATCCATTGGACTGAGCACAGGGTCCCCAATGAAGAAGCTAGAGAAAGGACCCAAAGAGCTGAAGGGTTTGGAACCCCTTAGGATGAACAACAATATGAACTAACTAGTACCCTCAGAGTTCCCAGGGATAAACTATCAACTAAAGAGTACACATGGTGGGACTAATGGCTCCAGCAACACATGTAGCATAGGATGGCCTAGTTGGTCATCAATGGGAGGAGAGGCCCTTGGTCCTGTGAAGGTTCTATGCCCCAGTGTAGGGAAATGCCAGGGTCAGGATATGGAAGAGGGTATATTGGTAAGCAGGGGGATGATGGAGGGTACAGGTTTTTTTTTTTTTTTTTTCTGGAGGGGAAACCAGGAAAGGAGATTGTCATTTGAAATGTAAATAAAGAAAATATCTAATAAAAAAAGAAGTTAGAATCTCTTGATAGGCATGTGTCACATAATTACGTTCTTATAATCTTGTGTTTTATATTGTGTTTTATATGTCATTCTTAAAAAAAAAATCCCCAAGTTTCTGTTTTCCATCTGCATCTGGAGCTGATCCTGTTACCACTGTGGTGTATGCCCAAATATCACCAGGAGAGAGCTGGTCTCTCAGGAGCCCTGGCACAAGCTGTGAGCACAGGTAAGACCACCACTTCTGTTCCTAGTGACCCACCCGGAGACCTCAGGAGACCTCAAGACACAGGAACCAAGGAACCACCTGGATTAGGATTCTTCAGGTTTCTGTCTGTATCCTGGAACTGACCCTGTGCCACAGATCTCCATACCCAAATTCCCCCTTAAGAGAACTGGTCTGCCAGGAATACTGACACACAGGTTTGTAGGAAGAACAACCCACAGTCAGAGACAACAAGACCAGCTAACACCAGAGATATCCAGATGGAGAGAAGCAAGGGGAAGAACATAAGCAACAGAAACCAAGGCTACTTGGCATCATTAGAACCCAGTTCTCCCACCACAGTAAGCCCTGGATACCTCAACACACCAGAAAAACAAGACTCTGATTTAAAAAAAAATCTCATGATGATGACAGAGGACTTTAAGAAGGACATAACTCCCTTAAAGAAATACAGGAGAACACAGGAAACAGGTAGAAGCCCTTAAAGAGGAAACACAAAAATCCCTTAAAGAATTACAGGAAAACACAACCAAACAAGTGAAGGAATTGAACAAAACCATCCAGGATCTAAAAATGGAAATAGAATCAATAAATAAATCACAGAGGGAGACAACCCTGGAGTTAGAAAACCTAGGCAAGAGATCAGGAGTCATAGATGCAAGCATTACCAACAAGAATACAAGAATACAAGAGATAGAAGAGAGAATCTCAGGGGCATAAGATACTATAGAAAACATTGACACAACAGTGAAAGAAAATGCAAAATGCAAAAAGATCCTAACCCAAAACATCCAGGTTATCCTGGACACAGAGAAGAACAAACCTAAGGATAATAGGTATAGAAGAATGCGAAGATTCCCAGCTTAAAGGACCAGTAAATATCTTCAACAAAATTATAGAAGAAAATTTTCCTAACCTAAAGAAAGAGATGCTCATGAACATACAAGAAGCCTATACGACTGGGCCAGAGAAGAAATTCCTCCCGTCACTTAACACTTAAAACATCAAATGCACAAAACAAAGAAAGAATATTAAAAGCAGTAAGGGAAAAAGTCAAGTAACATAAAAAGGCAGATCTATCAGAATTACACCAGATTTCTCACCAGAGACTATGAAAGCTAGAAGATCCTGGGCAGATGTCATACAGACCCTAAGAAAACACAAATGCCAACCTAGGCTATTATACCCAGCAAAACTCTCAATTGCCATAGATGGAGAAACCAAGATTTCCATAAGAAAACCAAATTTACACACTATCTTTCTACAAATGCAGCCCTAAAAGGATAATTTACAGAAAAGTCCAACAGAAGGAGGGAAACTACACTCAAGAAAAAGCAAGAAAGTAATCTTCTTTCAACAAACCTGAAAGAAGATAGCCATACAAACATAATTCCAACTCTAACAACAAAATGATAGGAAGCAACATTCACTATTTCTAATTATCTCTTAACATCAATGGACTCAATTCCCAAATAAAAAGACATACACGAACAGACTGGATATGTAAACACTATCCAGCATTTTGCTGCATACAGGAAATGCACCTCAGTGTCAAAGACAGACACTACCTCAGAGTAAAAGGCTAGAAAACAACTATATCAGCAAATATCCCAAGAACAAGCTAGAGGAGCCATTCTATTATTGAATAAAATCGACTTTCAATCAAAAGTTAGCATAAAGATAAGGAAGGACACTTCATACTCATCGAAAGAAAAATCTGCCAAGATGAACTCTCAATTCTGAACGTCTAAGCTCCAAATGCAAGGGCACCCACATTTGTAAAAGAAACTTTACTAAAGCTCAAAGCACACATTGCACCCCACACAATAAACTTGGGAGACTTCAATACCCCACTCTCATCAATGGACAGATCAGGTAAACAGAAACTAAACAGAGACACAGTAAAACTAACAGAAGTTATGGATCAAATGGTTTTTAACAGATATCTATAGAACATTTCATCTTAAAACAAAAGAATATACCTTCTTAGAACCTATGGTACTTTTCCCAAAATTGATCATATAATCAGTCACAAAACTGTCTTCAACTGATACAAGAAGATTGAAATAATCCCATTCACCCTATCAAATCACCACAGACTAAGGCTGGTCTTCAATAACAATAAAAACAATAGAAAGCCCACATACACATGGAAGCTGAACAACAAACACTACTCAATGATAACTGGGTCAAGGAAGAAATAAAGAAACAAATTAACGACTTTTTAGAATTTAATGAAAATGAAGGCACAATATCCCGAAACTTATGGTACACAATTAAAGCTGTGCTGAGAGGAAAACTCATAGCTCTGAGGCCTCCAAAAAGAGGAGAGAGCTCTGGAGAGAGCTTACACTAGCAACTTCACAGCCCACCTGAAAGCTCTAGAACAAAAAGAAGCAAATACACCCAAGAGTGGTAGACAGCAGGAAATAATCAAACTCAGAGCTGAAATCAACCAAATAGAAACAAAAAGAACTATACAAAGAATCAACAAAACCAGGAGCTAGTTCTTTGAGAAAATCTTTCTTTCTTTCTTTCTTTTTACTGTTTTCTTTACTTCTGTTGCTCTCAGCATCCAGCACGTGAAACATAGTGGTCACTTAATAAATATTTGTGTAATAAGTTGTTACATATCTATAAAAAACCTTAACTTTTAAAAAAGTTGAGATGTATTTAGAGAACAGAGAATAATGTTTCATGCTTGAATATGCATATGGGATAAATTTGGAATAAATAGTTGGGGTTCTACCAATTCACCCCTGCCTTGGTGACACAGTGAACATCCCTGAGTGCCTTGTACAAAGGTTCAGCTTCCAGTCATTGCTATATTATCATACAGTATGCGTGACTCTTATAATGCCCCAAATAAGGTATTCAGTTAAGGTGTGTTGAACGAATGAGAATTTTGGCATCAGCTCTTAAAAAATGATTTTGTTTTTTATTTTAAGTTATGAGTCTGCAAGTGTCTGTTGCATATGAGCACAGTAACCTGCAGAAAGCAGGAGAGAACATTATCCCAGGGTTAGAAGCTACAAACAGTTGTGAGCTGCCTGACGTGGGTGCGGGAAACTAAACTCAGGCCTTCTGCTAGAGCGGTATATGTACTTAGCCATGTGCTTTTAGTCACAGGCCATCTCTCTAGCCCTGGTTGTTATCCATTTAACTGTGGTCCTTCAAAGCTTCTCAGACAGTCAGTGAAACCTTAGAGCTCAGGGCGTCAGAGCAGTGAGATTGGTTTTAGAGTTGTTTTGATCTGTTAGGGCAATATGGACTCTGACAACAAATGAACCAGAAAGTATATTGTTTCAAACTAAGTGCTTTCCCTCATTTTGAGGCAATAGATCTTTGCTGTAGAGTTTGGACTATGTGATATGAGGGAAGGCCCATTCATCTTACAGCTTGAGTATTCCTTAAAACATCATAACAGGCCTGCACAGCCAGTGGACTAGAAAGGGGATGGAGAGAGGTGGTAGACTTTACGTAGGCTCATCCTGAGATCTATCCGTCCCTTCTGCCTTATCTTCACTAGATAAATCACAAGGGGGCTGCTCTAAAATAGGAGCTATGAGAAATCTGGTTTTGATGCCTCATCAGTGGTCTTTCCATCCCTATACATCTGCTGGGCACCATGCGTAGTCCTTTCCGTTTACACCATCTTTCCCAATATGCCTAGACATGTCTCTTTTGTTCTTCGATTTACTAACTTGGAGCATGTTTTGTCTTTTGGACCTTCCCCGTGTGTCAGGATGTGCAAAAGCTTCCAGATCTGACAGCATAAACCTTCCCTTACCTAGCTTCAGGGCACTGTACCCTGGGAGGCAGGTGCTGTCTGTCAGTCATTTTCTCTTATCTTCTCTAGGAACTTTTCTACCTGTTCTGTTCAAGCTTTTGCAAGCCTGTTTCCTGTTCTGATTCTGTTTCCACTTGGAGTCTTGGCAGTTGTATAAAGTTTCATGTGACTACATTTTATTTTTGGTCAAGTTTGATATCTTAGGGCATATCTAATTTTTTTTTTCCCATTAAGTTCTACTACACAATCACTTGGTAAGTTCTTTCCTAAAAGAGAATTCTCTTATCTGCGGTTTTTCTTCCTACCCCCACACTGCTTTCTCTGGACCTCAGTGGAAGCCAGTCTAAGAGCATCTGAAACAGGAGGTTGCAGAAGCTGAAGCATTACACTCTTAATCTCACTCACTTTGCAAACATGAGCACTAACACGGTCTTCTCTGCTTTCAAGATTTTCAGTCTTGTTTTTTAAAGTCTAGAATCTGTCTGATCATGCTGCCTTGGTGGAACTCTGTTTCCTTTCCCTCACCTTCTAAACTGAGCTCATCTCTTCTTCGATGTGTCATGTTCTGTATTATTTTTAATGATCCTAAAAACCAGTATGTCTACAACATAAAAGAAAACTATTTCTTGGTCAAATAACTGATTAACATGGGTATTTCTTGTGAACTTTCCATGTACAACATTTCACACATCCACGAAATGCCAACACCAGGCTTCCCTATTCTCTTGGCCTCTGGCTTTTCTGTCTTCTAGAAAGCAGCAGGAAGTATGGAGGGAGAGCCTGCATTATTTAAGGTCTCACTTCAGAAATGAGCCATGTGTTTTGGTGGATATGTCCTGTTGACTATGCTTAGCTATAAAGCTACAACTGGACACAGGGGAGATTGTAAAATGCAAGGAAGGAAAGGGAAGAACAGTCTGCCACATGAGTGGAGTTCACTTTAGATCCCCAAGAGCCTGACACCCTCCCACATCAGGTGCCTGACCTGTGTATGCATCCCCCTACACTCCCATTCCATGTCATCACTGCTTACTCCCCAGTGTTTGCCCTTGTGACTTTATGATTTTCCTTGTCTGGACTTACATTTCTGGGCTTCTGAACTTCTAATAACTGTTCGTGTATTAGCCATTGATTCTGTCTTCTAGAGTGATGGATCTTCTCTAGTGAGCATTGTTCAAAGATTTGATGAAGAGAAGGGGGTTAAATATTACTGGTCAGAAAACTAACTTTCAAGGCTTGCACATTTATATTCCCATCTTAATTCCATTCCACTTATAGTTCTGTTACATAAATTGTATTTATATATTATTAAGAAATAAATTATGCTAGGTGATACCTAAGGTCTGTAAATGTCAATATTTATAATTTATTATGGCCACCTTAATCAAGCATTCACTTGACTAAAAGGACTCTGATGATCCTCAAGGAAATTGGGGTGATTTTGCCATTCTAAAATCAGTTCTGCTCTTTCTTTACAGCTTGCAAATATTCCTTCCAGTGTTTACCAAATGTTTACACTAATCAGTGAGCTCTCTGGTATGTAGAATTGCCTTTAGAATTGCTAAGTATGAATTTCATGTCTATCACCACTCTTCCTTTTCCAGTTTCTTAGTGCATCCTCAGTTATTTACACATTTACCTTACAAACTTGCTGTCAATCATTTAGCTATCCTGTTATGTAAGTCACATTCTTACATGGATCAATCCCATTGTTAATCAAGGAAGAATTTAAAGGACTGGGCAGAAGACATGGCTAATGGCTGAGGGTCAACATTCCTTGCAGACAGTGTTATGAAGCAATGTCAATCTGTGGCAATCCCTTGCTCCCTCCTGCCAGACACAGCCTCAGCCTATGAGAATTTCTCAGTGACCTTTCTTGCTCTCAGCTGGCCATCTGATAAATATTTCAGAGCAAACTTTTTCTTAAACCATGTTCAAAGGTTGCCTTAAGCTTGAAAAATCTGTAGAATGGCAAGTGGAGCAGCTGCTGCATTTTCATCTATAAAACTGACATTAATACCAGTAGTTCTCTACATTATGAGGATTATATGAGATGGTATGTATTAGACAATCCCAGAGTGCTAATCATATAGTAAGTGTGAATAGCGAAATTCCTTCTTTTTCCTTTTCTGATGGGGAAGAAATAGGCAAGGGTTTCATTCTATATCATGACATGACAGAGAAACAGAAAGACTAGAAGGAACTCATGTGAGAGAACATCCAACTTTATAGTAGTTTGCTTCTATAGCCAACTAGTCAATTATGAGAACTGCAGAAATCTTGTTTAATGATATAATCATCTATTAAAGGACCTTCTGGTGTAGTTTCCCTGGAGGATCACATTTCAACATAAATTTAAAGGCATAAACCATGTTCAAATCACAGAATTACTCTATATTGAAATTTCTTTCTGCCTTCCTTCCTTCCTTCCTTCCTTCCTTCCTTCCTTCCTTCCTTCCTTCCTTTGTTCCTTCCTTCCTTTTCTCCCTCCCTCCTTCCCTCCCTCTCTCCCTCCTTCCCTCCCTCTCTCTCTCTCTCTTTCTCATTCTCTCTCTTTCTTTCTTTTCTTTATTTCTTTATTTTTTTGTTTTTTTTCGAGACAGTGTTTAGCCCTGGCTATCCTCGAACTCACTCTGTAGACCAGGCTGGCCTGGAACTCACTCTGTAGACCAGGATGGCCTAGAACTCAGAAATCTGCCTGTCTCTGCCTCCCAAGTGCTGTGATTAAAGGCATGTGCCACCACTGCCAGGCTATATTGAAATTTCTTATCAAATAAATATCATTCTATATTAGTCAGGATCTCTTTTGCTATCATGACCAAAAGCAATTTTTGGAGGAAAGAGTCTACTTTCACACTGAAGTCCATGATTAAAAGAACTTAAGCAGAAACCATGTAGGAACACTACTTTTTGGCTTACTCCTCATTGCTCGCTCAGCATGATTTCTTATACAACTAACAACCACCTTCCATGGACAGTATACCTTCCTCCCAGGGTGGCCCCTCCACATCAATCACCAATTAAGAAAATTTACCACAGATTAACCTACAGGTCAATTTTATGGAGACATTTTTCTCAATTAAGATTCCCTCTGCCTTTAAGCTGAGCACTTGGGAGGCTGAGGCAGGTGGATTTCTGTGAGTCTAAGGTCAGTTGGTCTGCATGGAGAGAACCTAAGAAGATTTCAACTTCACAGATATGTTTGTGTCAAGTCAACAGAAAAACTGATGTGTACACATGCACATGGCTTCTGAGTCCTGATTGTACTTTAGTGAAGGTTTTTATCCCATAGGATTTGTTGATCTAATGGGTAGCTACCTATTCCAAGTCCAGTTCTGATACAGTAACTGAATTTCAGTTTTAGAAGAAACAGTTGTATTTAAGAAAGGAGGAAGGCTATAGACCATATCTTATCCTCTCCTTGTTTATTCTACTTATTCCTTTCATGAAGACTCAAGACTTGTTTTGTGTGTCACCAAAAGGTTGTAACTACCATTAAAGAGCTGAGCCTAGTACCATATACAAAGTTATCTTCCTCCTATAATTCAGTATTGTCTCTCTAATGGGGAAAACAAATTAAGATTTGTGATGTAGCATCTCAACTCCTCAGAATCCATGTACTAGGTCAATATCTTTTTGTTGATTAGTTATGCTACATGCTCTGTACTATATTCTTTCATCTTTCATAATAATATGCTATTGACTCTTAGCTCAGAGCACAGTCAACATAAAAAATGGGGGAAAAACTGTGAGAGACTAGGAGGACCACTGATAACCAGATAAACTCAAAATAAATGTAATTATCAAGAAAACATCTTATAAATATTTGTAGGACCACAGGAATTTTAATCTCTCTACATCTACACAACTAAAAAATAAAATAAAATTGTAGAACACAGGAATCTCCCTTAATGAAGGAAAGCCTTTGTGGTTGTAGATGATGAATATGTAACAGCTGCTTTGAATTCTTTTAGAACAAAAAACCACCATATATATGTATCCCTAATAGCATTTTTTGTGTGCTAATCAAGTATGTCAAAGAATTAAACAGGTAAGATTTTTGATTATACAAAACCACAGATTAAATTCCAGGCAAAACATTTGAGCTCTGACTTTCAAATTCAAGTGCTCTGATAATCAGCATTGTTGCATTCATTGTTACTCAGTGCCCAAAGGTAAGAATCTTAAAGAATCTCGTGGCAGATTGTAGATCTCACAGGTGGCTTTCTCAGAAAACTTCTTATCAAGTTCTTGCAGAAATCCTACTTTCTCCATAAACTTTTCTTGGTAATTAAAGAAATGAACAATATTCTGTACCTCATACCTCTGCCCATCACAGTGTACCACTAATATATTGTTCTACCACTAGGAACTCATTCTTATTTGTACCTATATTTGTATGTTTTTAACCATGGTAATAATATATTCAGTTGTGTGTTTGCTCTTGGTTGTAATCCAATTTGATATTTTTGGTATTGTAATTCTAGGCAAGTAGAAGGGAGAATGACATATTTGTTCATTCATGCAAGAAAAATTTGTTGAGTGCCTATTACAACCAGGTGCTGGTGCGATCAAGGTGAACCAGAGGTTTCTCTTACTAAAAAAGTGTTAGCATTTTGTCTAAGTTCTGCCCTACAGTTACCTGGCTATTGCCAGGCATGCCTGACTCACTATAAAAGGGGCTGCTTGCCCCCTCTGCTTTCTCTTGTTCTTGTTGGCTTGTTCCAGCTCTGTTCTCTCACCCTTTCTCACCTCTTTCCCCATTCCTCTCCCTTTGTCTCCACATGCTCATGGCTGGACTTTACTCTTATCTATCTATCATCTATCTATCTATCTGTCTGTCTGTCTGTCTGTCTGTCTGTCTGTCTGTCTGTCTGTCTATCTGTCTATCTGTCTATCTATTTGTCTGTCTATTTCTGCCTTTCTCTGTCTCTATTACACTCTTAACTCCCCTCGCCATGCCCTGAACACACTCTATTCTCTACTACACCATTGTGTGGCTGGCCCCTCAGGGAGAAGGGATACCTCAGCATAGGCCTGCACAGGCACTCCTTTCCCCCATACCTGACTACACCTCCACCAAACATATTACTTTCTTCCTTTATCTTTTTAAAAACACAACATTTGTGCTGAGACTTGGATTTAGAAACTGTGTGGGTACACAACCCCCCCCCCCCAGCTATCCCACAGAGAACCAACACTTGCTAGCCCAAGTTTCAGAGAACTAGTAAGCTCCCTTACCCCACTGGTCAGAGTAACTGTCCTCATGGTCCCAGGGAAGAGTTCCTGAGCTTGGAGCTACCCCTGTGCTGCCCTTGAGGATGAAGACATTCAGTCTTTTCACTGACTCTCATTCTAGGACATTTTCTCTTGGATGAGATTTCCTCTCCCCTCTGAGACAGTTCCTTTCTTGCTGCTGAGAAATCCCAGGCCTGAGTGAACTGCTCTCTGCTGCTCAGGGCACTGGCCCAGAGCTTGGCCCCTAGACCATCATGGTTTGGCCTGGAAGTCAGTCTCTCTGTTTATTAATAGTATCCTCAAGATGGTGGTAGGGGTAGTTAATAACCCTACTCTCACCCAGCGGGTTGGGTTTTGCCACCTTGTCTCTATTTACTGGGCTGTCCTGGTCTGATGCACAGTAAGCAGCAAGCAATATCTCTACATGGCTACTAAACTGGCATTTTAAAACAACTCTCTTGCCAGCATAGGCTAGCGTAGGCTTCCCCCTCCCCTCTTGCTCCCTCACTTTCTCCCTGCCCACCACTGTGGCTGCTGCTGCCATGCCAGCAGGGAACAGCCCTCACTCTCTTGCCATTTGTTCTGCTCCTGGCTCACCATATGAAAAGCAGGTCTGGTCAAGCCCCCTGCCAGGGAGTCTGTCTGCTGAGTCTTTGCTTTCCTGAACACCTATCTGCCCCTGTCCCTCTGCCCCTGTCCGTCCCTCTGCCCTGTGATCCTATGCTCTGTTCACCAAAGCTGCCACTGCCCCTGCCTGGCAGCTCAAACTCTGCCTCAGCCATGAGAAACTGAACTTTTGCCTCATCATGCCCTTCCCTATCTGCTCCTGTCCCTGTTGCTACTACCTTCTCTGGGTACCTGAGGCCTACTAAGGACTGCTGTGAGCACCCTTTCAATATCTGCTGGTTTCTCCCACCTTAGCCCTATACTGACCCCCTGCCTTCTTACCTTCACCTTGAGTGGAGTTGCTAGAAGGAATGCTACTTCAGACATTTCCCTTTCCCTGCCCACCACAGACTCTGACAGGCAGGGTGGGGCATTGACTACCCACATCCAGAAGCACTGGGCTGCTTGCTCACACTGTCCTTCCTCAATCCTGCTGCTTCACTCATGACCCATAAGAGGCCGGGCACCCAGACATGCCACAGCACAGCATGGATCCCTTGAGTCTGTTGAGGTCCCTCATGATTTGTGCTCTTCAAGCTGCATGCAGCATGTGCATGTCCATGCACATGCCTGTCTGATGCCCCCAGCCTGGGCTTGTGTCTGATACCTCAACCATACATTTGCACATGCCTGTCTTTCACTCTGTGGACCAGCCAAGGTTGGAAATGGAATGATTTCCAGCAGGGATCATGTCGTGAGCTTGCCAGTGTCTGCATGCTAAGGCCTCTGTACTGCACCCATCCAAAGCCCAGAGCTCCCACACCCTCAGCCCGTTCCTATGGCCTACCCACCTGCTCAGTTCATGTCACAGGTCTAAACCTGCCTGGACACACTCACTTTCTGTCACCAGTCTCATGCTACTGTTGCCAGCTGTCTTATTTCTTTACATTCTGGACCACACCAACTCTAAGCCAAATGTTTCTCTGCTAATGCAAAATGTCTTCTTTTATACTATGCAACCTATCAAAGTTACTTAACAATTAAGATGTTTGTTCGTATCCTGCCAAGGTAAATAAGTTTTGCTATTGCCACTAAATTATAGTGTGATATATTTACTATATACATTCTCAAAAAATAATTTAACAAACATAAGTGGTCTAACTCAAATATGACCAATAGACACAGCTCTCAATGTTGTCTGAAGTCTGCTAATATATAGTAACATATAAGCTTATGACAGACAGAATATCCCAAAGCTAAATCCCCCTGAGGTCTCAGAAGATAAAGACAGAGCCACAAGAGATTGCTTGGATTGTGGTATGATAACCATTGAGAAACACTGTGGACAAAGTGGAGCGTCAAATGCCTCATATTGTCTAAAGTCAAGGTGGGCCATTTCTCACTTCACTGTATATATTCCACAGGGAAAAGCACGCTTCATCTTCTGGGCTTGAAAGCCAGACTGACTGCCCAAGTTGCCATGGAGAACACAGGACCTGGGAACTCTTTGGACCTCAGATGAATTCTGTCATTTTTAATTAATACATGACTCCTGGAATATAATTTATTCTTTTCCAGATTTCTGACTCCATTGACAGCTAAGGTAACTGTAGCTTGACAGCTAGAAAACAGACCTAGCTCCTTACCCTAAGGTAATCCATCACTACTAAATTCGTTACCTAGTTACGACTGCCAGATTCTTACAGACTTCACGATACACGATACACAAGTTCAGACACAAGCTTTCTCAGATGTAATCTGTTACTTCCTTACCTAAACTTGGTTGCCATTGACTAAATGCTTCATATTTCCTCTTCCTGCCATGCCACAGTCCTAACATTACTCAAGTTTTTATAAATTTGCCTAACCCGAATGAAACATTTCCATTATATGATCCAACTGTATAACAAATTAAAATTTTAAGTTTTCTTTGATTGTTTTTTAACTAAATTTAAAATGTTTCTCATTATGTATATTCAGTCTCCTAAACAGAAGAAAAAAGCCCTTCTTGTTCCTTCTGCTTCACAAAAAGCTCATCTTAAAGACTGTTCATGTTGTTCACTCATGTTATATCTTTCGTAAACTAATAAGCTACAGGAAACCCATTCAGATCTACCTCTCATAGACCAAATAGACTCCATCCAGATAAGTACATATGCTAAGCAATAGCCTAAAGTTCCAGAGGGAACCTAAACTATTCCAGAGGGTCTGGAACTCACCCCAACCACTGAGACCTAAGGGTTTCAAATATACATCTAAGAAAAAAATTTTCTGAGTGCATGCACGTGCGCACGTGTGTGTGTGTGTGTGTGTGTGTGTGTGTGTGAGTGTGTGTGTGTA
>NW_022196896.1:39747374-39810839 GCF_008632895.1 Mastomys coucha
TGTGTGTGTGTGTGTGTGTGTGTGTGTGTGTGTGTGTGTGTGTGTTTCAGCATCGTGCTAAGTTCAGATGCTTACTAAATCCAAGATATCTCCAGAGAAGCAACCTCCAGATGCTCCAGTCTGCTCTCACAGACACAGACACTTCTACTGGACCTGCTCCTTCTGATCTCTCCACAGACCCTAGATAGCAAGAAAACTGCCAACTCTCCTAGACTGGACTAACATTCCCATACCCATTTACCTAGGTTTCCTAGAGACAGATGTGTTGCTCCAAAGTCAGCAGGAAGTAGCTAAAGGTCACCACAACCCTGTTCCACCATCACTTCTTTGTAATTTTTTTTTTTAATTAAACCAAAATGGGGGAATGTTAGCATTTTGTCTAAGCACTGCCCCCCAGCTACCTGACAACAGCCAGGTGTGCTTGACTCACTATAAAAAAGGCTGCTTGCCCCTCCGCTCTCTCTGGCTCTTGCCACTTCCCCTTTCTCTCCATGTGCTCATGGCCGGCCTCTCTTTTACTCTCTCTCTCTCTCTCTCTCTCTCTCTCTCTCTCTCTCTCTCTCTCTCTGCCTTTTCTATGTCTCAAATTCCCTCCACATGCCCTGAATAAACTCTATTCTATACTATACCATCATGTGGCTGGTCCCTCAGGGAGAAGGGATGCCTCAGCATTGCTCCATGGAGGCACTCCCTTTTCCTACACCTGACTACACCTCCATAAATTATATTCATTCTCTCCTTTATCTTTTTATAAACACAACAAGAAAAGTAAAGTACAACCCTTTATTTTGGAAGATCTCCAGTCTGGTAAGAGGAATGAAGAAATAGAGGGCCAGAGAAAGTAGGCAACTTAATGATATTCTTGCAGCCAGTACATGAAAAAGTCTGGATGCAAATGCAAGGAATATTTCTCTGGGAAATGCTAACTGCTTTCCTCCTTTTTCCTATGTAAGACACCATGTAGTCAAATATCTATTCCTTTAACCACTGGCACTTGTTCATAATGCTTGTGTTTGATGTTGACCATTAGTGTAGAAGCACACTTCTCCAACAGTGATCCTGGGACCCACATCCTACTGATCTCTAATCAACACTGACATCTAAAACCAGCAAAAGTAGGGGAAACGACTTCACATTTATCCAGTAAGAAATCTAGGACTTAAGTAAAGTATTTGTAGCTATGACTTATGTATATACAAAGCCTGCTCTAATGTCATATGTCTAAAAACTACAGCAAAGTAGTCTGTATACTTGATAGAAATCTCAGTCACAGAAAGCATAACTATCTTTTGAAAGATTACTTTACCAAGTCATGCATCATTAATCATGTATTACAGTCCACCAAAATATGGTGTTGTTGAGAAGTTCATCATTAACAAAACACAAAATTTTGTCTCCAAAATTTAAGAACAAATTTAAATGGCACCATATAATGACCTATACAAAAAATACAAAATTTTTCATACAAAAAATATATATTGTATGAAAGATGGATTGAGAAGTAGTAAAGGCATCTTCTGAGCCATACTTGGGCTGTGTTTCTGGAGACGAGATAGGTAAACTCTTTTTAGAATCCTTTCCTTGTGCCGGTGTCTTCTCATCTACCATGCACGTTCACACAAATGCCATGTTTCAGATCTTTGAGATCAGGTCAGTCTTTGGGGTGATTGCAGGTAGCCAACACATAGTTATATGGATGCTAGGGCACAGCTATCCACAGAATCCAGTACCAGGCAAAGACTCTCAGGAGAACCTGGTGCTTTAGCCTTGGCTTCAGAGATGAGTGGTATTCACCATGAGGTCAACTGGAGAGAAGCAGTTAGCTGAAAGTGCATTTAGTGCAGTAGGACTAGCTAGTGACAGATACAGAGAAGTATCAGAGAGGCAGACAGGTGTCATCTTGAAGGGCTAATGTTTCACACCAAAGGTTCTAAGCGATGGAATGGTACTCTGTTTCCTTGACTATATGCTGAATATCCTAGAGTGTTTAACAAATACTAATAGCCAAGAATCATTTGAGCAAAGATTCAAAATCTCTGGCACTGGGCCCTTTATAAAATGTTTCCCAGAGTCAAACATGATGGTGCTTGACTGTACTCTCAGATAGTTGGGAATTTGAGGCAGAAGGATTGTATGGGGGCTATACTGTGAGTTCAAAGCCAACTTGAAAAATTTAGTGAGACTGTGTCTCAAAACAAAAATAAGATGTGTTAGGGATGAAGCCAGGCAATAGATTCTATCATACATTCATTGGTCCTGGGTCAGTCTTTAATACCTCAAAGAAAAAAATCTTTGTAGGGATTTCTACGTGTGGTTAGGGCTATAAATTACTGCTGTCTACCATGGGGGACACTTAGACAATGCTAAATAGAGGCAACTTGGTAAGGCTTTTATTTCCCACACAGTGTCTGGGACAATTAGAAGTGTGTGTGGTGTGTGTGTGTGTGTGTGTGTGTGTGTGTGTGATATGAACAGACAGAATATCTGGGAACCTTGTATACCTTGTTCTAAAGAGGACTGGGGCCATTACTAGGGAAGTGCCAGTAAGGATAGCTTCCGACTGGGATTTGGAGCTTGGAATGTGTATGGGGTAGGAATTGATGGAAGATGGGTGGGTTACAATAACCACAGATTCTTACCCTGTTTGCACTGGCACGATGGTCTTCTTTCTACTCTTTGAATCTGGGATTACCTTCTACTTTGGCAAATAGACTGTGGCAGAAGTGAAGTCTTGCACTTGGCTTTAGGGAATATTCTGTTGTTTCTCTTTCAGAGCCCAAAGGCTCCATAATAAATCACCTTGGATTAGCCATAGAGAGAATGAGGCACATGGCCCACTTGTTCTTTTATCTCAGCTGTCAGCCTGCAGAGCACTAGCTGTGCATGGGAGGCCATGAGAGGTGAGGATTGTGTCCCTACCAAGATCATCTTCTATGAGACCCTGTTGGATCGACCTCTCTAACTCTTCTGTCAAAAACCTCAGAAAAGGCAGTTTCTCCTGCCCAGCCAGAGCATTTTAAAAATTAAACTCACAGGGCAGTGGTGGTGCATGCCTTTAATCCCAGCACTTGGGAGGCAGAGGCAAGCAGATTTCTGAGTTCAAGGCCAGCATGGTCTACAGAGTGAGTTCCAGGACAGCCAGGACTACACAGAAAAACCCTGTCTCGAAAAACCAAAAAAAAAAAAAAAAAAAAAAAAAAAAAAAAAAAAGAATACAGTACAGGGCTGGCAAGATAGCTCAGTGGGTAGGAGCGCACTGACTGTTCTTCTTAAAGTCCTGAGTTCAAATCCCAGCAACCACATGATGGCTCCCAACCATCCATGATGAGATCTGATGCCCTCTTCTGGCATCAGCTACAGTGTACTTATGTATAACAATAAATAAATTTTGGGCTGGAGAGGTGGCTCAGCAGTTAAGAGCACTGACTGCTCTTCCAAAGGTCATGAGTTCAAATCCCAGCAACCACATGGTGGCTCACACCATCCATAATGAGATCTGATGCCCTCTTCTGGTGCGTCTGAATACAGCTACAGTGTACTTACATATAATAATAAATAAATCAAACTCAAAATATCCCAAGTACCAAGTCTTACAAATGGGAAGGAAACACAGTGCTGGGACCACCAACCCAAGTGCATCATTAACAATGTCTGGGGAAACTGTAACCACCATCATCAGGATGCTGAGGAAAGCCTCTGCAGAAATGCTTTCAACGCACTCCTCCATTGCAAACTACATTTTCTCCTACTATGCCAGAGCTGTTTGGTTTAATAATCGTGAATAGCTGCAAGGAGGGAGAAAAATGTGAGCAGCATGTCAAGATCATATGCCTAGACTTGAATCTACAACCACCTTTGACAACTAGCTTAGATTACCAGGCACTTCCCTCTTTTAAATCTCACACCAGGGGAAGCAAACCCAGCTTACAAAGCTTTTGACAGAGAAACAAAAACCCAATTTTCTTTCTTTCTACTGAAAGGCATCTTCAGCCAGAGTATCAGTTCATGGCTGTTTAAGGCTGCTGTGCTGGTTTCTTATTGAGCTATCTCAGGGTCAGTAGTTTGGCTTTATTGTTCCATTTCTGTAAGTCAGAAGTCTGGGCATAGTAAATCTGGAGTCTCTGCTCAGGGTGTCTCTGGGCTAAAGTCAATGTATTAGATTGCACCAGGGACTCCTCTGGAGTACAGACTGCACTATTTTCACCAGTTTTGGTAACAAGTACTTCTTGAGGTTGTAAAAATGAGGCCCTATGCTCTTTTTGGTATAAAAGGGTCACTCTCAACAACTATTAGTCACCAGATGGCCATGCCGTGTATTTGATTTCTTCTAGGCAGAAATAAGCCTGTCTGATGTCCTCTTACATACCAGGTAGAGCTAAACATTTCATGTTTGAAGGGCTCACCTGACTGGGTCAGAGTCACTTAATACTCTCCCTACTTTATGATTAACTAATTTGGGAATGCAATTATACATACAAAGTTCTTTTACAGAAACCTCTAGATTATTCTCTATGGGTTACCTAGGAGGGGTCTGGACACACTTAAACCAAGAATCTTGGGGACAATCCTGGAATCCTCTTTCCTACATTGATGAGTAAGAGATTTTAGAATCATCTGGCCATGCAAGTAACCCTAGCACTTGAGAGGCGAAAAGAGGAGTATTGCCGATGTGTTTAGGGGTGAGCAGAGGTGCAGAAAGAGAGGGGAAGGGAGGAGAGGGGAGAGGGGGTGGGGGACAGGGGAGAGAGAACAGGGGAGAGGGGAGAAAGACTGATCTTGATTCCATAACCAAACAATGATCTTCTAATAAAGGTGAGACCCCATAACCCCCATAGAATGAGCTCTACCATCCAGTTTTTCCAGTGCAAGTTTTCCAGGTGATAAAACCATCTAGTTAAATGTCTGAATTTATAAATGTTCAGCAACTGCAGGGGTTCTAAAGTTCCTACAGTCCAGCTGTATGATTTTCAGTGCACTCATGAGTACTGAAGAATATATCTGTTCACTATAGTACAGCATTATAATTGGAGTGAGGAGGACATGACAATGCCAACTCATGCCTGGATGGAGCCTTCCTCATGGGGAGTGCAGCTGTCCGGGGTGGGATCTCAAGACTCTTGCTATGGCTGTCAGTGACATCTGGCTGACCACCTGATACCTTTGAGCTTATGCTCCAGTGTGAAAATGTGGCCAAGTCTTGTGCTGACAGGGCAATTTCCTGTCCTGTCCTATCCTATCCTGCCTGTGATGTGGAATCTGGAAACAGAGATACCATCCGTTTTCCTCAGCAAGGATGTGCCATTTGCATAGGAGACACTTTGGGGCCTCACATGAAGGTACTTCTCTTCCTTCACAGCACAAAGAACTGGTAAGGAACTGCAAGCAGAACAAAGAAAATTCTAATTTTGCTCACCTGTAAACTGTTCCTCTGCCATCATAACTTGATTTAAGCCATGGTTATGGTCTTAATTAACAATTTAATTGGCTAGTGCTTTCTCAATCCAGTTCTCTCGGGGTATGGTTTTCTGTTTAACTTTCTTGTTTCAATTCTTCAGCAAAACAATAAAATTTAATTAGGAAAGCAAGCAGCTTTGTAATAGCAGTTCTACGTCTAATTAGCTATGTGCTGACCGTGGTTCTCAGATTCCATTCAATATTGTATGCACATTTTACATTTGATCATGTTTCAGACAAGGCATTGTGAATTTACAGCCTAAGCATATCAGTGAATCACATTTCACTTTCCTTAAGAGTCTTGGTTATAGCCAGAGAAACCAGGAAAATTAACTTAAAGCTGTGGCAGAGGAGAATGAAAGAGAAAAAGCAGGATGTAGGTAGTTACAAGTCTGTTTTCCATTGCTGGGACAAATCAACATCAGCTTAACTGTTTCAAACAAAGCCTACCTATCTCACACTCCTGCAGGTCAGTGGGCCAGACCCAGATGCCTGGATTTTCTTCAGGATCTCAGAGAGCTAAAACCAAAGCATCCAAGAAAGGGCTTGGGTGCCTTCTCATTTGGACCTCAGTGTCCTGTGATCTGTAGGATTGATGTCTCCATTTCATTGTTCAGCGGGGATCCTCATATCCAAGAGACCAGTGTCATTCTTGGTTTATGACTCCCAAGAATGGCTACCAGCATAGCAGTTTGTGAACATTCCTCTGACCTCTCCCTCTGTGAACAGCTGGAGAAAAACTCTTTGCTTCTGAAGAGTCCTTTGATTTGCTCAGGCCTACCCCATATAGTCTCCCTCTGCTCTATACTGTAATATTACCATCCTATTCACAGGGAAGCTATTCTGCAGGGCAGGAGTAGAAGGGCAGAGAGATCTGGACCGTGTTAGAATTCTGTCAATTCCATCTTACTCTAGGAGAAAGGGACAATACTCTTCTTGGCTGCTCATCCTTTTTCCCCAAGGGTGCTGCACAGGTACAAGGTGTTTGCAGTGGCCCCGATTCTGTCCTGTGAGCACCACAGGGCTGTGGCCCTGATTCTGTCCTGTGAGCACCACGGGGCGGAGGAGGATACAGACCAGGGCGGAGGAGGATACAGACCAGGGCGGAGGAGGATACAGACCAGGGCGGAGGAGGACACAGACAATTCTTTCTTCCCTACAGAGTGCTTTCTTTAGTTGGCTGGAATTTCTGCTCTCCACAGTGGGAAAGGATCACTTGGTAAAATAATTCAAATAATTTAAGGTGACATCAAGGTAGGAGGTTTCCTCTGGGGAGAAAGTTATCTAAATTCAATACCTCAAATTGTAGTTCAGGAAAACTATCTCACTTGAGAGAGGAAAGGAAGATATGTAAAGTAGACACTCAATAAAGAAGCCTGACGTGCTGTCTTTAGAAGGTCCTGTTTGCATAGGTTTCCTAAGGCCAGCATCTGGGAATGTAGATTTTCAGAGGGCTCCTAGCATTGCTACAGATAAGAGCAACTCATCGTGCCTGTGCTGTTTGTGTAAATAGTATGGTTTATGCCAAATACCTAGCTTTCCTCTGGGAATCTGGAATTTTGCTATGTATTAGGAAAAGCATGATATAATTAGGTCTCCATAAGAACTACAGTCACCAAGTCTCTTGTGAGCCTCCTTGCAGCCACCATTGTAGATGTGCTGTCACAGCCCATTGCTATGGGAATTAGGCAGGTGTGACGTCACTAAGAAGGACTTTGGAGGGCTGTGCCTGGATTCCCTTGGGTTGACTCATGCACTGTTCCCTTCTGCTGACTCTACTTCCTATCTTTTCACAGTGTACATCACAGCTGTGAGCAGGCTTTCACAGTGAGTCACAAGAGGCCTCGTGAAAATCAGAGTCCTTGAGACCATTCCCTGGTGCTGCTCTTCCACCCTTCTTTTAATTGTCGTCTAAGCTCCTGCAGCAGGACGTCTTCTCCCAAGCTGACTTCCTTCCTTTAGGACTAAATGAATGCAATCTTTAGGGATGTTTTACTATAACTGTCCCATACAAGTTTCCTCTGGGATTGAAGAATTCCATCCTGCAGGAAAGGGCTTGAAGTCAGAAGGTAAACTGCTCAAAAGAGGAAGTCCCAGAAATTGACCAGATTCATCAGGCACTTCCCTACAAGAGTAAGCAATAAATGCCTCTGAAGGTCAGACTCAGACAAGCCAACCTGCAAAGAAGACTCTGAGAGAAGATGAGCTGCCTAGAAGCAGCAAAAGCCAGCCAAGTTGCCTCTGATAGGTTTAGACCAGCTGGGTCACTTGGAAAGGACACTCTCCAACCCGTTGAGCTGCCTGCAGGCTGTGCAATGTGCTCCAGGTTCTCAGAGTCTGTTAAGCTGCCCGCAGGCTGTGCAGTGTGCTCCAGGTTCTCAGAGTCTGTTAAGCTGCCCGCAGGCTGTGCAGTGTGCTCCAGGTTCCCAGCTTTTGTGTGTGTGTGTGTGTGTGTGTGTGTGTGTGTGTGTGAACTATTACACATGCTGGGGTGAGCTTTGGTGATACAACTATCTTTGAGTCATTTCTGCTTCTTTAAGTGACTGCTCACAATGCTCTTGTAAAGTAACCTCAATAAAAACTTGGTTCACTAAGTTGGATGTTGGATCTGTGCTTTGGTTGTGCATAGGTTCCCCATACCTGGAGTGAATAGATGTACATACATGTTGCATCTCCCCAGGATAAGTCTTGTCACACAACAATAACCATCCATGCAAAAGTCATAGTATACATGTGCGGCCATCTATGCCAGTGGCCTTCTTGGGTTCAGTATGTTTTATGAAGCAATTGCATTGTGCTTTTTAATGGCAAGTGACCATCACATTTATAAATGTGGAATCTAATTCACATTTCTGTTTTTTTTTCCATGTTAGAGATTGATCTGTGTGTGCTGGGAAAGCCACCCCTGACCTAGATCCCCAGTCTTCATTTTTTTTTTCTTATATAACTTAAGGCCTATCATGTAAATTGACTGACATCATGGAGACAAACCTTTTCTTCCCAGTATTTGATTTAGATCAGCTGCTTCCTCAAACAGGAGTCAGGGTGATCTTATTCTCTCTGTGCTCTATTTAAACTTGATGGGGTGGACACGGAAAGGCCTACTTGGATTTTCTTTCTGCCTTTGCAATCCTTAGCTCCCTGGTGGGATGTGTGGGAAGCATCTGGTCATTAGAGCCAGAAGAACATTGTGAAGCAGATAGTCATGGCCAGCACCACAGGGAAGGCCCCCCAATGGGAGGAGTGTTAGGAAACATCGGGCAAGCCTTTCTGGGGTTGGGCAAAACAATCATTATTTGCAGGAAGTCAAGAGATAGCATTACTTAAATTGGGGTCAGAAAAGAAGAGGGGAAAAAGAGATCAATGACCTAGGAGTTCAAAGGCCCATCAGCAAATAAGTGCAATATTTACAAGGAAGATACCAAGTAGAAGATCCAAGCCAGCCATGAAAGATCAAAGGCCTGGTAATGGCAAACATCCACCTTGAAGGTCCTCTATCCAACATCATCTAACACCAGCATCCCAGAGGACTGTGTGTCCATCACCTAAAGAAAACATTACTGTCCCATGTTAAAGATGAACCTGGCAATCTGCATTACCATCTTTTAGAATGAAGCCTCAAATACTTCGTTTCATGGACTGGCCTATTTCAGTCCCATGTAGGAGAGTTAATAGCCACACCTCTCACCTTAAGTTCTTAGCTGAAGCCAATAACTAAGCAGGAAGAGAACAGTGAGAGACTCTCACCCCAAATCCATACACCCATCAGAGTGTGAATGAGCAGCACCTTCAGCCTTGCTGAGGAAACCCTCCAAGTACAACAGTGCGAATGACTGGCTGCTTGGTTCATCTTCCCCAGCATATTTCCATTTAAGTTTGAATCCAAACAAGAAGGTAGGCATGCTCTAGGAAGATTTGAAGAAGGGAAAGTGGAGTTCTGAAAACTGTCAATTAAATTCACAACCCCAAAGAAAACATGATTATTTACCACTTCTGGAATACTCCAGATGTTCATTGGGAACACAGCAGTATTCAGAAAACATTCATTCTACCTGGCAGATGGATAGTCAGTGGTCTCATATATAAATAGTGTGTAGAATAATTTACGTCTTGCCAGAATCCCACTCTCCTTTAAATGCTCCTCCACACTGCCTCTTTACCTGCTTCCTCTAATTATTCTCATTATTTAACCCCAATTTCAACCGTAGTCAGCCAACACACCACAGGTTTGACCACAGGAAGATCTGTTACCTTAAGTTGGTGGTATATGCTCTGTAGTGCAAGTGCTTCCTCTCCAGATTTGGGAATGAGTCTTATCACTTTATCACTGCAAAAGAGGGGGAAAGGTAGGAGTAGTTATTTAAGAGTAAAGATAGACGTCTTTGTACCTTTGCCTTTCTTTTCAGAAACAAGAAGAGTTTATTTAACATATTGCCAATGGTATAGCAGGCATGGCCATAAGAAACACCTGTTTCTCTCTCTCTCTCTCTCTCTCTCTCTCTCTCTCTCTCTCTCTCTCTCTCTCTCTCTCTCTCTCTCTCTCCCTCCCTCCCTTTAAAGACACTTTCTGTGCTTTTACTAAAAGCAGTACAGTTTTTCATTGACCTGTAAGTATTTAGGGCAGTTATTGGTATCCTCTAATTGCTTGCAGTCTCTTTCTTGGTCTGAATCATTGTCAGTATTTCATCAGGGTTGGAAGATATAAACTCACATATTATATTGCTGCTTTATCTTTAGAATGGATGGCAGTTTCCAAGATGAGGTCAGGTTAATGTGGAAGGCATCAACCCAAATGGTGATGGGTTTTAGCTCTGTGTCCTTGCTTCCAATCCTTTAGCTTTGCTTTCCAATGATTTCATCATACCTTCTTCAGGTCTATGAATGAAAAGCCTTCTTGGCTTGCTGACAATTGCTTAGCATGTTTTGACAGCCTTACTATAAGGCAGCTTTGTGCTTTGGTTTTCTCAAAACCATCCCAAATGACCTTGTAGTATCAATGTCATGGAATCCATATGAAAGAAAGCAGAGGGAAACACTGTCAAGTCAGTATAAAACAGTGCTAAATATCACCGTGGGACTTAAGCTTGAGATGTAGCTTTCCTCTCTGCTTTAGATGCCTCTGACCTATGTTTTTCCAGAGTCGTCAGGCCTGGCCTCTCCCACCTGACCCAATACACATCTTGGCAGTAATAGGCAGCTCAGCTGGGTGCTATGGCTTTCTGGTGGATGGATCACCTAACAGCTTGCTGAGAAGTAGCTCCATCTGGGGTCCTGTCAGCTCCTCCGGCATACAGAGGAAACAATCTGGAGCTGTTTTACAGCCACAAGGAGGTTTGGCGTTTTTTTGTTTTGTTTTGTTTTGTTTTTTTAGATGGCTAATTTAACCTGGCAACTGGTTCTTCTTTTGAGAGTACATGACATAAAAAAGCCCACCCACCACCCCTGGGATTATTTAACTCTGAAAATGATAGCTGAAATCCAACATTGCCATTCTCATAATAGAATGGTTACTTTATCCTAGCCTTTATAAATTCTCAGACATGGCTTTGGAGATGTGTTTATTGTCGCTTGCTCATCAAAGAACTGAGAGCAAAGGATGCTACCCAGGCAAGGCAACAGAATGCAGCATTTTCTCTTGTAAACCAGTAAGATGTGTGACGGAATAATCAGTAACCCAAATGCAACAAGAGCTCTTTCTCTGGCAGGGAAATCCACGTGGCCCCAAATGCCCTCATTTGTTTCACCAGACAAAAAGCTTATTCTTTCTAAATCTGATAGGCAGTATTTTTATGAAGCAGGAGCCATAATTTGGTACAATAAACAGGGAGGCTCTAGGTTTTGAGTTTAGAGAAAAACACAGCTGGGTATAACTATCTTAGAAGATGACCTGAAGGATTTTTCTTTGTGTGTGTGTGTGTGTGTGTGTGTGTGTGTGTGTGTGTGTGTGTGTGTGTGTGTAGTGGGGGGTTATGGCTACTCATGACACACTCTTGACTACATTGCTTAAACATTTAGAGCCAACCATTTCTAGTCCTTTAACCAGGACAAACACCAGTGTCTTACTGCTTAATAATTTTATGAAAATTATTTCATAAAGACTTCTTTATGTGCTAGGCCAAAAGTGTCCCAGGGAATCAGTGTTTCTTCTTATTTATTCCTACTCCCAGTGAGTTGTGTCTGGGAAACGCCCCACCTTTGGGATTATAGAACACCTGCTATCATTACTACTATAGAAAAATGGCTTCTTGTCTTTTAATTTCAACTTATTATTTGCTTTTTTCTCAGGCTGCTCTTCAGCAAGGCATCAATTTATCCTGTCATTTTCAACAACAGTCACTTGGGGACATTAGGCACTTTATATTGACTTCAGAGAAAATCCTGTAGAGGTTTGCTTTTGCTATTGATTTAGGCCACATGTTCAGTTTTTCAGTATTTTAGAAAATACAGCCTACCGTGGTGTAGTAAAGGATTCCCATGGCTGTCTTTCATAAGGTATCAGTGTAAGTGGCTGTGAGGAGTTCTGGCTGCCCTTCCAGACTCAGTCTCCTCCTCAAGGTCTTGCTCAGACACTCTTGTGGCAGGACCCAGTGGTCAGGTTGAGGATTAGTTCCTCACTGTGGCAGGATTGGGAGGTGCAGCCAATGGAGTGTTGGAGTCAGTCAGGGGAATGGAGCCCTGGCAATGGATGGTGGTTTTCTCTTGGGCATGAGTTAGCTAATGGGCTGTTTTGCCTCCTTTCCCACATGTGCATGCTATTCTGCTATTCTGCCATGAAGACAACAGCAAAAAGTCCTTGTCCAGACACTGACCCTGTGTTACCACCTGACCTTGTGCTTTTCAGCCTTCAAAACTATGAGCTAAATACTTCTCTTTGGTTCATAAATAGCCAAGTCTCGGGTGTTCCGCTAAAACAACAGAAAGCAGGCTAAGACACAGGTCTTACATTGTTCCCAGGGATTCTGGTTAATCTGGGAATGGGCATGTATTATAAATTGACCTAATCAGGCAGAAAGTAAGGATTAACGGGACTGGATTAACGGGATTAAGAGAGTCATTTTCTTGGTGAAAGTAAACAAGAAAACGTGTAACCCAGATTGCAACTACCAACCTGCAATTGGGAAGGCAGAAGCCTGGGGTGACGCTGCTTCCTGTGTTTGTCACTGCAGAGTAGGAGACTGCAGTAGGCTCAGGGAGAACCTGCGTCTGCAATGGCCACTTGACTCTACCAACTTTTAACTCTGTTTTTTTCCCCTATATGTTGTAGTATGCAATATAAATTTCCTTATTGTGTAGGCCGGGTTGTATCTGACTTTCTCCCCTCCTCACCAAACATGTCTTGCACAATGACAATATTTTTACTTTGTCTACCTTTAGAGAGGTGACAAAAGCCAGCAAATCAATTTTTCACAGGTAGGATTATACATCCTTGATTTCTTGCCTAAGTACTCTTCTCTAAAACATACCTTTAACTTCAGTGACAACTTAAATTGTGTGTGCTTCCAGAAGGAAAGATTTGGGGTGTTCTTGTGTGAAGATTCATTTCATAGTCTCATGGAGAACAAGATGATTTCAAATATTTGCCAAAATATCTAAAATCTTTTATCTCACAGAAAAGTTAACATTAGCATGGCCACTAACTTAAAAATTCTCATCCCTAAGTATTAAAAAAAAAAATCCAACCTGTTAGGTAATTCCATGCAGAAAAGCTGCCATTCTCTCACATAGTCATGCTATGGTGTACTTGGTTCTGAGAGCTGAATTTCCTTTGTTTAGAGACTGTTCTTGATGTACATGAAAAATTTCATTTAAAAGTAGTAAATAAGGAATAACAGAGTTGGGAAGATTCAGGGCACTAAGTGGATGCTCTCTCTTTTGCTTATGGTTTATAGTTCCCATATAAAGTACTCAGTGCCTGAGAAATCACCCTGTGGCAATTTGCTTAGGACGTGAAAATTTAGACTCTGCTTCTAGATTAAAGTTAGGCAGAAGTGATGACTATGTTTTTGGCAGTTATTTTAACAACACAGAGGAAGAAAAGCACAGACTCTCCAAAAGACTCATGGATATACTTTATTACACACATTTTCTCAAATGGTTACATGTCTACCTTGGTATCTTTTCTGTTATAGATGGTCTATAAACATTTGCTGAATTAAATAGAAAGTTTCAGGGTCATGTCTTTGAAGGAATAGAGAGATGCTGGACCACAGATCTTTTTCTCTTCCTAGTCCTAAGGTGAGCAGTTTTGTGCTTCCATTTGCTTTCACAGTGGTGCACTGCCGTGTCTCTGTATCAAAGCACTGGGGCCAAAACTTTAGTTGAAACAAACACTTTTCTTTATCAGTTGAATATGTCAAATATTTTCATGTAGTAGGAGGAAGAGTGTTGACACTGAATCAAAAACCTATACTAATGTGTACCACTGAGTAAGGTGTGGAATTAGAATAATTTATACTTAAGGAAACACTTTCTCTCATCTATCAACAAAATTTCTAGCTCTTGAAGGCAAGTCTTGCAGTAGTGAAACCAGATAAAGGGTTAAACAAGATGCTGGATTTGGTGCTCATATCATGCAAGGAACAAAGTTCTGGCAGATCTCTGTATAGAGTTTGATTTGCATATTAGATTTCAAGTAAAAGAGGAGATGTGCTTGGTTGGGCTGTGAATTATCACAGTGTGAACTGGAAGATGAAGGCAGCTTTGCTGATAGAAAGTAAGTCTGACTTGGTAGAATGGTTTCACAGTTGAGTTCACCTTTGCCAACTGAGTGAAATAATACACAGTATTCTAAATAAGTGCTGTATCTCTTGCTCCAAGATTGTGTTAGTCTAGCTTTTCATTACTGTAACAGACACCTGAGAAAAACAGTTTAAAGAAGGTGAGATGTATTTGGCTCAGGTTTCATCAATTTTAGTCTGCGGTTTCCTAGATCCATCACTTTGGGCCCAGGGCAAGGTAGGAAGGCAGAGGATTGTATCCTTCAAGAGTCCTGCTCAGTAACCTATTCTCTCACCACCACAGTTCTGCCCCAAATTAATTTATATAAGTTAACTACAATAGCAACTTAAAGGGAGGAGAATTTATCTTGGCCCATGATTTCAGAGGTTTAAATTCATGTTTTTGTGTAGATCTGCCCCAGCCAGCAAGGCTGAGTCTTCTCAAAGCAAAGGAAATGCCAAGGATCTGAACAGGGTGATCAGGGGACTTGAGGCTTTTGCGGTCAAGCATAGTATAAACAAAGTACTTCTCATTTCCTTTATTAAACCAAGTAAAACATGAAGTGATGCTTATATTTACCTTAAGGAAATACAAGTATAGAGAGGGAATATACCTCATGCTTATCATCTTTGTTCATGTGAAAGAGCCAAGGATATTCCTCCCAGGCTATCATCTTTCCTGCAAAAATAATGTCCTGTACATGCCAGGACATTCCTTCATGCCCATGACATTCCTTTCATGTCACTTATAACATTGTATGCATTTCTTTCTAGAAGAACACCTAAGGGAAAGAATATTCTGTACTCTGCCCCAATTTTAGTTCACAATAAACTCACAGACTTCTTGCACAGGCTCCCACATTCTTTCTTGCTCCATTGTCACAGTTGGCTTGTGATAAGACAGGACACTGGGGCAGGAGCTTACAGAGGACGAGGCTGCTTACTCTGTGGCAGCCAGGAACAAGCAAGGCAAACAGAAAGGATCCAGGACAGGATGCACTCTTTAAAAGACACTACCAGTGAACTACTTTCTCAATCCAGGCTCAACCTCCAAAACTTTCCCTTACTTCATTAATCTTTAATCCATCAATGAAGTAAACTATTGATTTCCAGAACTCTCACCATCTAAACTACTCTAGAAATGCCCTTATAGAAACACCGGAGTGTTTTAATCTTTTAAGTATCTTCCAATATTGACAATAAATATTAACCATTACAAATCTAACTTGTGTCAATGTGACAGCCCACAGTTCTTATTAAACTGTATTTAGTCTCAAATTAAAGCAATGAGAAGCCATAGTCAATTGTAGTCTAACTACCTTGCACATAACAAATGACACCATGTTTCCCTCTAAAATCTTAACAATTCTAAAACTATTTCAAAGTCCAATCCCAAAGTTTCCCATTGAAATTCAAGATAAAACCTTAGCTGTAAGCCCCTATAAATCAAGAAAGAAAAGTCTGGAGCCAATGAGAGAGCTCAGTGAGTGAAGGCATTCATTGCATAAGCCTAGAAACTGGAGTCTGATTCCTGGAACCCATGTGAAGGTGGAAGGGGAGAGTCAACCCTACAGAGTTGTCTTCTAACCTCCATATATGTGCATCCCCCAAGCCACATGCAGTATACAATCTGGGATTGTATATTACATTTACATTCCATTTCAAAGGGAAGAAATATGAGAATACCAATGGAGAATCATACCAAAGCAAGACTCAAATCCAGAAGGGTAAGCTTTAAACCCTGTACATCCTTGCCTGGCATCTGGGATATATGTGAGTTTCCAAGTGTTTGGGAACCCCTCCATACCATTTTCTTCCTAGTTCCAGACCACACATCTTCTTTCCTGGGGTACCTCTGTTGCCTTCTACAACTTTCATCTGCAACATTCCATATTCCTGATATTACCAGCTTTCCTCCAATAGCTTCATATATGGTCCTATTAGGAGCACCCCAGCTTTCCTCCACTAGCTTCATATATGGTCCTATTAGGAGCACCCCATGGGAATTCTGATTCTTATTACCAGGCCTTCCAGGTTTTCCTTTGGAATCTGGATAGAAGCCCTTTGTAAGCCCCAATTCTTACATTCTGCAGGTCTGTAAAACCAGTGCCATATGGCTGATGGCACTGATTGCTGCAGGCTTGAGCAGTACAAGGACCCCCTCAGACCATGGTTGCCAAAGGCTCTGAATGCCTGGGTGGGTAAAGTTGGGAATATACTTCATGGAATGATCCTATGCAAATAGGGGATTCTAGTAGCCCTCTCATCAAGAGAAGGTCTTATGATTCCTGATGTGTCCTTGAAAGCATCTCACCCATTGCTGCATTGCTAAATCCTTGGCCTCTTTTCATGTTGTCAATCTCTTCATCAACCATGATTTTCTTGCCCTCATCTTGGAGTCTACTCCTTTTCTGGCCAAGCTTTTCAAATCTCTCCAGTTTACTTTTTGCTCACCATTTTCACTATAAGTTCTGCTAAAAGCATCTATCAGGAACAGTCACAGTCACAGTGTTGACTCCTCTCCTGGCTTCTGCATTAAACTTTTCATCACTGTGAGTAATACCTGAGGGAAACAACTTAAATTGAGGAAGATTTATTTTCAATTGTCATGGTTTCAGAGATCTCTATCCATGGTTGGATGGATCTATTGCTTTATCCCTGAAGTAAGGCAGAAAATCAAGGCAATGGGAACATATAACCAAAACTATTTATCTCCTGGTGGCCAGGAAGCAGAGAAATGTGGAAGGGATCTGGGTCTCAAAATACTGCTCAGGAACTCTTCTGCAGTGTTCACATCACAATAATGTCTTCAAGTTTTGAGTATCTAGATCTAATTCATTAAGTCAAAGTTCTCATGAACTAATTGCTTCAAGAATCACCCTCACAAACACATCTAGAAATAGATTTTTACTAGAACCTCTAAGGTATTTCTCAATACAATTAAGATAAGGTTTATCATCTCAAAAAGATTTAGATAAAATGATATTTTAAATAATGTGATAATTTGTCAAATAATACTGTCTTGGAAGGGATGGAATGGGTTTCTTTTTTTCCTTTTTCTTTTTGTTTGTTTTTGGTTTTGTATTTTCGAGACAGGGTTTCTCTGTATAGCCCTGGATGTCCTGGAACTCACTTTGTAGACCAGGCTGGCCTCGAACTCAGAGATCTGCCTGCCTTTGCCTCCCAAGTGCTGGGATTAAAGGTGTGTGCCACCACCACCCGGCATTGATTTAATTTTTATCTCAAGTGTACTGGTGATATCAAGTTAAACATAATGGGTCAGTTATTCATCCTTAGACTTCTTTTGGGGAGAAATTGAAAGACTATATCTTTAGATGAACAGATTGGTTTCCAGTTCTGTGCAGAGTGTAAGCCCTCCAACCAAATAAACTTTCCTGGGGGTACTGCAGAGCTCTCAGGAGAAGATTCTGGGGGGAAGAAAAATATTCTTGATGAAGATAAGAAAGGGCCTATTAGGAGATATAAGATACTTGTTCTTTTAGTAGGTATCCAATATACCACATTTTCTGTGGACTGAGGACAAAGTCAGTCTGTTTTCTTATAATCATCTAGCTTACATTTACAGAGGGAATAGATAGTATGCATACAAACTAACACAGTTTCAGAGGCCCATGAGAGCTATGCATGTGAGACAAGGTTATATGGTTAACATGAATGTGGGGTACTTTTCCAGAATGGGTGGCCAAGGGATGGTCCTCTGAATCAACTTTTGAATTAAAATTAAAGAACCAATTGGCAAGGTATTAGGACAGAGTGTTCTAAGTAAAGAAAGGCCAATTACAGATTCTGTATGTGAGCATTCTGAGTCTATCTGAGGATAGCAAGATAGTCCCTGTCTATATCTGGGAAGGGGTGGTGTTGGGAGTGAGGCAGTACACATCAAATGGTGGAATTCTGGAGTGTCATATGGTTTAACATCTATACTCAGTTCCAGACATCTCCTAGAGCATTCTAATCTGGAAAATGACATGTAATTTCTAATTTTAAAGGCTCATTTGAGGTACTGTGTAGAGAATGAAGTATAGAGAAACAGAAGAGGAGGAGGTAAGTGAGGTGGTTAGTTCAAATACTGCTGCAGGCTAGAAGTGGATTTCCTAAGGAAATGGAGGGAATGAGATCAAGGGTGTGTGTTGAGTGAATCTTGCATGATTTACTGGTGAATCAAGAGAATGGAAGGAATTTTAGGAAGACAGGGATCCCATGGACCTTCTTCTTTGACTGACCAAGATGGAAGAAATGAAACAAGCTTTGTCCAAAGGCATTGGGCTCTTTTTGAAGGGTTTGCAGTGCTGTCAGAATTCACATGGTAATTTTAATAACTCACTTGGATACGTGAATTTAGGGCTTCATCAGAAATTATAGCTGGAGGAATCCAATTTTGTAATCACCAACATAGCTAGTGCTAAAACAATGATACTCATCTCTTTATATGTCGTATATGCTATTATACAGACTAGAAAATAGATGAAACCTAGTAATTCTATTATACTGTTTTAGAAATTGTATGTCTGTGCTGGTGAGGATGTAGAGCAAGGGGAACATTCCTTCAATGCTGGAAGGAATGCAAACTTGTACAGCCACTGTGGAAGTCAATATGGAGATACCTCAGAAAATTGGGAATCAACCTCAAGGCCCAGTTATACCACTCCTGAGTATATACCCGAAGGATGTTTTGCCCTACCACAAGGACACTTCCTCAGCTATGATTGTAGAAGCATAATTCATACTAGCCAGAAATTGGAAATAACCTAGATGTTCCTTAACTGAAGAACAGATAAAGAAAATGTGGTACATTTACACAATGGAGAATTATTGAGCTGTCAAAAATAATAATATAACTTGAAATTTGCAGACAAATGGATGGAACTATTAAAAAAAATCCTGAGTGTGGTAACTCAGACCCAGGAAGACAATGTATGTGCTCACTTATAAGTAGATATTAACTATTAGGTAAAGAATACTCATACTACAATCCACAGACCCAGAGAGACTAACTAAAAAGGAGGGCTTAAGGAGGTACCAGTGGGGGTGGGGTGAAATACATGGGAGATGGGAACAGGAAAGGCCAGTTGGGGATGGGTAATGGAGGAAGAAGGAAGGAGAGAGAGATGGAGAGAGAGAGGGGGAAGAGAAAGAGAGAGAAAGACAGAATATATGGGAAGGGACAACTGAAACTGGGAGGAATTTGGGAGGGTGATGTGGACACTTAGTGCTGGAAACACCCTGGAATCTATGAGGGTGGCCTTCATCCTCAAGGACTCCAAGTAATATAAAATATGAAGCTTCTGTAATACCAAATCAGCCACACAACCTTTGATCCAAAATTCTCTTGCTTGAAAGATGTGGTTGGATAATGGTGGCACAGAATGTGAGGGAGTGGTCAACCAATTGATTGGCCCTACTTGAGGCCCATGTCATGAGTGGGAGCCCATTTCTGACATTACCTAGATGGCTAGGAACCAGAGGCTGGATAGACCAGAGTCCTAGGATAGAACCAAACACAAATGACAAACAAACAAAGAATCAATCAAACTAAAACAACAACAAAAAAGAGTCAATGAAATGATTCTTAATGATATACTTCTATACACATAGATCAGTGCCTAGCCCAATAATCAACAGAGAGGCTTTATCCAGCAACTGAAGGAAACCGATGTAGAGACCTACAGGTGTAGCTTGTGGAATCCATGGAAGACATGGAGAAAGGATTATAGGAGTAAATGGGGTCAAGTACACCATAAGAAAATGCACAGATTTTTTTTTTTTTTTTTTGGATTTCTTCGGTTTCTGTTGTTATGTCTCCCTTTTTATTTCTGATCTTGTTAATTAGGATACTGTCTCTGTGCCCTCTAGTTAGTCTGGCTAAGGGTTTATCTATTTTGTTGATTTTCTCAAAGAACCAGCTCCTGGTTTGGTTGATTCTTTGTATAATTCTTTTTGTTTCCACTTTGTTGATTTCAGCCCTGAGTTTGATTATTTCCTGCCATCTATTCCTCTTGGGTGAATTTGCAAGCTTTCAGATGTGCTGTCAAATTGCTGGTATATGTTCTCTCCAGTTTCTTTTTGGAGGCACTCAGACTTATGAGGTTTTCTCTTAGGACTGCTTTCATTGTGTCCCATTAGATTGGGTATGTTGTGGCTTCATTTTTATTAAAGTCTATAAAGTCTTTAATTTCTTTCTTTACTTCTTCCTTGACCAATTTATCATTGAGTAGGAGTGTTGTTAAGCTTTCACGTGTATGTGGGCATTCTATTGTTTATGTTGTTATTGAGGAGCAGCTTTAGTCCATGGTGATCTGATAGGATACAAGGAATTATTTCAATCTTCTTGTATCTGTTGAGGGTTGATTTGTGACCAATTATATGGTCAATTTTGGAGAAGGTACCATGAGGTGCTGAGAAGAAGGTATATCCTTTTGTTTTAGGGTAAAAAGTTCTATAGATATCTGTAGTATATTCTATTGTATAAGAGAAGAATAAATTTAAACAATAAAAATGAAATTGCATGTCAGTTATGATGTTTAAAAATTAGGCATGGGGAGGGGGGAGGCAACAGGGGTTTGTTTTTGTTTGTGTTTTTGTTTTTTGGAGGGGAAACTGGGAAAGGAGAAATTCACATGTAAATAAAGAAAATATCTAAAATAAAAAAAAAAAAACAAAACAAAAAAAAAAAAAAATTAGTATTGTTATGTGTATATGTATGTGTCTGTGCGTGTATGCATGTGCACACATGTGCACGCACACACACAATATTTTAGCTGTCCCAGAAGTGTATGTAATTTCATTAATTAAATAAATTAATTTAATTAATTTTTTAATTTCATTAAGTTTCACATGACATTTTGCTGTTTTCTTGCCATTTCAGACATGGAATGAAACCAGTTACAGAGAGTGGTTGGAAAGCTCTGTGGGAAGCCATTGGTCAGGGTTTGAAGGGAACCCTTTGTTAACTACAAAACAGAGTTGAGGGAGATGGCTCTTTGTTATCTGTGGAACTGGAAAAAGTAAACCATGGCTTCTTCATAAACTCACCCAGTTTGCCCCTCAGTTTGGGTGTTTTCTTTTTCAATGAGCTTAATTTTTTTGGGGGGGGGAGTCTTTTATCTGTCTGTCTACACACACACATACACACACACACAGACATGTATGAAGAATCTTTTCAGCTTTGTAGTTGACTATGTTTGTCTCTTGGTGGATGTACGACCAACACAGAGAGTGTAGTCATTATTTTTCATATAGAGATAATAATAGCAAAAAATCTTAATAGTTATTGATTTTTGTATTTTCTCTGTGTATAAAATCTGTATGATGCCATCAAAGATGTCTAAAATGTATTTCAAATCACATTAGAAATGTCTAACTGTAATGTAGTTCTCTGGTTTTGAAAAAGATAATTAGGCTTATAACAATGAATCAAACAGAACTGTCTACAGGGAACTCATCCGGTTGCAATGTTTGATTTATTTACTTTAATCTTAACAATAATAAATTATAATCATACTCAATAGTTTTTAGTTCTTGAAAATTTCAACCTTTTTGAAAATACTTTGTATATTATTGGATCTATTCCAGATGTTAGCAGTTGGACATATTTTATTTTATTTTTATTGGATATTTTCTTTATTTATATTTCAAATGTTATTCCCTTTCCTGGTATCCCTCCAACTCAGAAATACCCTATCATATCCTCCCTCCCCTCTGCTTCTATGAGGGTGTTCTTCCATCTATCCACCCACTCCCACCTCCTCACCTCTATTCCCTTACACTGGGGCATCTATCAAGCCTTCATAGGAACAAGAACCTCTCCTTCCATTGGTGCATGACAAGGCCATCCTCTGCTACATATGCAGTTGGAGTCACGTGTATTCCTCTGTTGATGGCTTAGTCCCTGGGAGCTCTGGGAGGTCTGGTTGCTTGATATTGTACTTCTTCCTATGGGGTTGGAAACCCCTTCAACTCCTTCAGTCCTTTCTCTAACTCCTCTGTTAGGGACCCTGTGCTCAGTCCAAAGGTTGCCTGCTAAAATCTGCCTCTATATTTGTAAGGCTCTGGCAGGGCCTCTCAGGAGACAGCCATATCAGGCTCCTTTCAGCATGCACTTCTTGGCATCCACAACAGTGTCTGGGTTTGGTGACTGTATATGGGATGAATTCCCAGGTGGGACAGTCTCTGGGTGGCCTTTCCTTTAGTCTCTGCTCTACACTTTATCTCCATATTTGCTCCTGTGAGTATTTTTTTTTTTCTCCGTCTAAGAAGGACTGAAGCACTCAAACTTTGGTCTTCCTTCTTATTGAGCTTCACGTGGCCTGTGAATTGCATCCTAGTTATTTGGAGCTTTTGGGCTAGTATATATTTATCAGTGAGTGCATACCATGTGTGTTCATTTGTGATTGGGTTACCTCATTCAGAATGATATTTTTGAGTTCTATCCATTTGCCTAAGAGTTTCATGAAATCATCGTTTTTAATAGCTGAGTAGTACTCCATTGTGTAAATGTACCACATTTTCTGTATCCATTCCTCTGTTGAAGGACATCTGGGTTCTTTCCAGTGCCTGGCTATTATAAATAAGGCTGCTATGAACATGGTGAAGCATGTGTCCTTATTACATGTTGGAGCATCTTCTGGGCATATGCCTAGGAATGTTATAGCTGGATCCGCAAGTAGTACTATGTCCAATTTTCTGAGGAACCATCAAACTGATTTCCAGAGGGGTTGTACCAGCTTGCATTCCGACCACCAATGGAGGAATGTTCCTCTTTCTCCACATCCTCACCAGCATCTGCTGTGACCTGAGTTCTTGATTTTAGCTATTCTGACTGGTGTGAGGTAGAATCTCGGGGTTGTTTTGATTTGCATTTCCCTGATGACAAAGGATGTTGAACACTTCTTTTGGTGCTTCTCAGCCATTCGATATTCCTCACTTGAAACATTTTAGCTCTGTACCCCATTTTTAATAGGGTTATTTGGCTCTCTGGAGTCTAACTTCTTGAGTTCTTTGTATATATTGGATATTAGCTCTCTATCAGATGTAGGATTGGTAAAGATCTTTTCCCAATCTGTTGGTTGCCTTTTTGTCTTATTGACAGTGTCCTTTGCCTTACAGAAGCTTTGCAATTTTATGACATCCCATTTGTCAATTCTTAGTCTTACAGTACAAGCCATTGGTGTTCTGTTCAGAAAATTTCCCCCTGTACCCATATGTTCAAGGCTCTTCCCCACTTTCTCCTCTATAAGTTTCAGTGTATCTGGTTTTATGTGGAGTGCTTGATCCACTTGGACTTGGGCTTTGTACAAGGAGGTAAGAGTGGGTCAATTTGCATGGAGTAGGGTCTACGGAAGCGAGTGGTGCCAAGTGGAGCAAGCAGGGTTGACCAGAACAAGCAGAGCTCCTAAAAATCAATTCCCAACAACCAGATGAAGGCTCACAATGATCTGTAGAGCTACAGTGTGTGTACTCAAATACCTAAATAAATAAATAAATCTTTAAAATAAAATGTAAGAGAGTGTTAATATTAGCAGCCTGAATCCAAAAAGTCAAAGGATTACTGTCAGCCATGTTCAAGGTGAAAGCACAAAGCCATTCCCTCTGTTTCCCCAGTGGAATGCCTATGAAGTCTGGCAGGCTCAGAGTCCATAAAGGTTTCTCCTTTTCCTTATCATCTTCAGGTGGCATTTCTAACTGCCTTCCTTCTACAAATGCTTGGGTACCAGATCCTAGGAAGCATCACTGGTTCAACATGGTAGAGGTCCTATAAACACAATACTGAGGCAGTTTCTTTATTTGTAACACACAACATGAAATTGAAAGGAGAGCAGACTCCTCATAGTAAAAGTGAGAAACTTCAGCTGTCTTCCTTGCCTCCCATGGTCCCACAATGCACACTTCTTTGTTTTATAGCACCCCATGGGTTCAAATAGGATAAACAGCCACCAGTAAGGGAGGCTAGTCCAGTAAGGGTACCAATCTATAAAAATCTCTGCCTCAACATTGTTCTCCAACAGAGGTTAGTAACAATTCTATAGACACCACACTGGCACATTTAAACTGTTGTCTCTGCCCCAGCCATCAAGGACTTATAGGTGCAGGTGACCAGATCCACCTCATCTTCTGGTTTTGCACTTCAGATTCTGGTATCAGCTTTTCTCTTACTAGCCATAAAAACAGCAGGCAAATGATTTCATCTGTCTGCTCTTCAGTCCAGAAAAGACAATGCTGCTTCTCCATTATAGCAGCACCAAGCATACAGATCTTGGTCTAGTATTACAAAATTGTGAGATGGCAGAGAATTATTTAATCTCTCAAACACCCAGAGCTTTTCAACCATGTGGTCCTTGACTGTACATGCAGTTTCTTTGTTATAACAGGATTTTATATGGTAAATTGATAGAGTTTGATCATTATAAAATGTGAAATGCTCAGATTTTTCTACTGTGTAAAATTGGATAATTAGATACTGGGCTGTGTGTGTGTGTGTGTGTGTGTGTGTGTGTGTGTGTGTGTGTTGAAGAGGGGGGTATAGGTAAGCCTTTTGGCTGTTATCCCATGGGTATAATGAGGCTAAATCTTTGATCACAGGGATTCCATCCTTATCATTTACACACAATCTGTGATTTTCCGTGCTTTAATAAATTGGATGGAAAGAATACCTGGTGTGACATTCATCTCTGTATGGGATCAGGAGAAATGACTTTTGATGGAACATATAAAACGATATCTATGCCCTTTTTGAGAACCAGTTCTAAAGTGCCTTTGCAGTTTACCAGGGAAAATAAAGTCCTTAATCTAACCTGCTAGTAAATAGCATTTATCAACTGAAATTCCTTCATTCTGTATTAAGTTTGGATGAAGAAAGGGAAGCCAGCCCCTCCCTAAAATGTCTACAGATCACAGAGGCTGGCCCTGGTGCCTGTCCTGAAGTTAGAAGCAAAGAAAGGGATGCATTCAGTTGGAAATGTCTGGGAAGTCCCTCTATTGTTCTGGAAGGGCAGTATTAAAAATAACTGTGTAATTTCTGCAATCCCCAATTTCACAGGGGACACAGCCTGGAACAGGCTGGGCACAAGGGAATCCTAGAAAATGGTGTCTTTGCTGTTGCATTATATTGTACCTTTCACTTCATTGACCCAATTCTAATTTCATAAATATTATGTTTTACCCATTCTTCTTTCTGATAGATTATGTAAGGGAAGCTGTAGAGAGACAGAAGTTGGAAAGAAAAAGAGGATTGGTATGACTTTAGGCTAGAGCATGTTTATTCACAGTGAGGGGACACTTTTGTCACTGACATGTGCAGGTGGCCAGAATGCCTTTGAGGAAGATGGGACATGTCCCCTTATAGGGGGTGAAAATTTCCATAATCCACAGGGAAGCTGGGAAATGTGGTCTTTCATTAGGAAACTATCATTTCTAACTCTGAGGGAGGGAAAGCAAGCACAGGACAGGCTGTTTTATAGCTGTTTTCTTCTGAGAAGAGTCTGGGTACGAAGGGGTAATTCTGGGCTCACTGAAGAGGTGTCCCTGTCCATGCAGGAAGAGGAGAGTCTTTACTTGAACAGCTGCATCCTATATTTCTGAAGAGACTTGAAAAATAATTATTAGAGTGCTGTAAGCAGATAACTTGGTTCCATAGTAGAACTGAGAGATTTTCTGGGACAGTTGAGGGGTAGGGAAGAGCAGAGATGGAGAAACTGAGCAGACCAGTAAGAGGAAGTGGGCATAGCGTTGATTCAGGGTGGCAGTGATTGGTCCTATTGTGTGGCTGCTTGCAGCCACACACACATAGGTCTTCTGGAATGGGTGTAGAAGCCTGCGAGAAATTAAGGGAACTGGACAGTGGGAGGGGGTTAAAAAAATGTGACTGAGGCATGGTGTGCTTTCAGTCCTCCATCATTATTCAGCTGTGTCTTTGTTACAAGCAGGTAGGGAGAAAAAACCCTCCCCTAGTCTGTCAGCATCTCATGGCCCAATCAGCATCTTTATCTTCAGTCTCTGGAGACAGGACTTTCAGCATCACAGCAACTTGGAGAGAGGCATGGCTATTAGCAGGAGCTTAGAGAGAGGTGTGGCTATTTGTGGCAAGGCAAGGTCTGAAAGGACCAGCTCTTAGCTGGAGGTGGGTCACAGTTCCTCCTTATTACCCATATTACTAAGATAATTTATAATTCTCAGAGACAATAAACTACTCAATGTGCACTTTGCACTTTGAGAATTTGATTTTTTAATAATGAAAGGAGGGGGAATCATGCTCTCCTGTCCAAAGTTATGTCCAAAAGCATATCTCGCTTTTTGCTTGTTTTAAAAGGCATATCTCGCTTTTTGCTTGTTTTAAAAGGCATATCTCGATTTTTGCTTGTTTTAGTAATATTTTTTTGCAGTCTGATGCTAAAGGGACAGTCTGCTGCAGATCACCATTGGCATCCACACATTCCCAGTTCTTATGCCATGATAAATTGGCGAGATCCACTTACTAACACGTGGTATGATCCTGACCCCATTTTTAATCTGGGGAAGAGGTTCTGTTTGTGTCAGAACACAATGGCTGCCTGAAACATTAGTCTGTTAAGTAAGTGGATACAGATCCAGAATCTTTTTAATAAACATGTTTTCTACTAAAATAATGGCTAGAAATTTTTATTAGCCAAAAAAATTCACTTGGCTGAAATGGTCTTCACTTTTTTCTAAGAGTTAACAGCAGCTTCCCTCTCCAGCTGGAGGCCAAACCTTGGGCCTGAGCATTGCTAATTTTCAACTAAAATACCTGAGACATCCTCAAGATAATGTTAAGCTTGTTGCTTTTAAACTTTTGAGTTTTTATCTCCAGCAGGTTCATTACAGACATGTGGGTCCTACTCCACACTAGGCTCCAGAGAGGCTCTACGTGGCAGTTATTCATCATGATGAAGAAAAGGCATTATAGACATGCCGTGGTTTTGGTCTGTATGGGAAGGAGGTGTGCAGTGAAGGTCTGCCGTCAAGGACGTTTTCATGGATCTACGGCTCTCACCAACCTAAGACATAGTCATGTGCTGAGAGGCCGTGTTTATTAATAATACACACTAAAAGGCCCAGTTTGTGAAAAAACAAAACAAAACAAAACAAAAAACAAAACAAAACAAAAACAAACAAACAAAAAAACCCTAGCTGCATGTGATATCCAAGATGGGTAAGGGAAAGTCCAGTAGATCTATATCTAAATCAGGCAGGGTCACTAAGCCACCAAAGAGTTCTCAAGCAGGACTATGGTGCATAAATATGCCCCAGTCCAGCTAGTTTTTAATAAATAAATAAGGAGGAACTGTGACCCTCCTCTAGCTAAGAGCTGGTTCTTTCAGACCTTGCCTTGCCACAAATAGCCACACCCCTCTCCAACCTCTTGCTAATAGCCATACCTCTCTCCAAGTTCCTGCTATGCTGGAAGTCCTGCCTCCAGAGACAAAAGTTAAAGATGCTGATTGGGCCACGAGATGACTGGGGGAGGGTTTTTTTTCTCCCTACCTGCTTGTAACAAAGACACAGTAGAATAATGATGGAGGGCTGAAAGCACACCATGCCTTGGTCTCATTTTTTAACCCTCTCCCCCTCTCTGGTTCCCTTAATTTCTCGCAGGCTCTTACTCTCTTACTCCCATTCCAGAAGGCCTGTACATGTGTGGCTGCAGGCAGCCACACCATTGCCAGGACAGTTGCACCAAAGCGAAGCAGCAGAAGTAGCAGGGAGCCACAGAGAATCCCAGGGACAATGAAAGGACTAGTGTAAGGTATTGCACCTGGCCTGGTGGAAAGTTTTAGCTAGTTTCATCACAGTACCTTAAAGACCCCCTTGAAGATGTATGAAGTACAGTTGGAACTGTTGTTAGGTGAAAGCTATTGGGAGAGCTTTATGCTGGGAACATTCTGCTTGGGTATAGGGTGTAATTCAGTAAGTAAAACATTTAAAGGACATGGTAAAAATATAGGAATGAGGATGGTAAAGAGGGAAGAGGGATCAAAGGGAGAAGCCAGAGTAGAAGAGAACCAGAAGGAATTTTTATCTGTCTCTGTGCCTTTAGGCTCCATTTCAGACCTGCTAGGATTTGTTGGCACAGAATCCTCAGGAGCCATGGGATCTAGTCCTTTCTGGAACACAGCAGTGGCCAATGAGCTGAGCTGGACCTTGGTCATTTTAAGCTGATTTGAGCTGGGGAGACAGAAAGGGGGTTGAAGTAGAGAAGGCAGTCCAGCTGTTTGAGTTCTGAGTCCCACAGTCACAGTCATGAGTGGCAGGGAGAGAGATGAGTTGGATGGCCCATGGCCCATTGTCTCCTCTGGGAGATTTCCTGAACCCCTTTCTGAGGTTTGGGGGTGTCACTCTCAGTAACTGCTTCAAGGCTGACAGAGGGCAGCTAGGGGAGCAACAATTAGAGTGCCTCAGAAGGAGGTCCATCCAAGGGACCATGGTAAAACTTAACAGTTGGCAAAGATCATGAACGTAAGCCAGGAGGTGATAACTGTATGACAAAGTTACACGAGAAAAACTTTTACATTGAGATTAACAGAAGTTATATGCAATTATACAAATGGCAGGACCATGTCCTAGAGTTCTGTAGAAGAATAAAGTAAGTGTAATCAGCTGTTTGTTACATCAGCCTTTTAAAAGAAGTCAGTTAAAGCCAGAATTCAAGAAATGAATCTAAACAGAAAGTGTCTAAATGCTATACCTTGCTTCCACATATGATAGACTTTGAATACTTTTAAAAGTATTAATAATACTATTACTTAATCAACAAAATCAGAGTATCTCAACTTTAGAAAAATCTGATAAAAAGCAATTTGATAGTATAAAAAAGTAAAAACTGACTATTACCTTAAATGGCTATACCTAGTATTTGAAAATGTAACCATGCATATTATTGTTAACATCAAATTATTATACTGTATCCCAAGATTTTATAGTAAATATATTTTATATTGTCAGGCTATATAAAGAGATAATTTAATCCTGAGTTATATTCCCCCAAATGAAATGATTTAAAAATTTCAATTTAAAATGTATACTCCCAGAGACAGTGTCTACCTTGTCAAGGGTAAATGATAATTCACTAACCAATTAACTCTATTTCTAAAATTAACCCTATTAACAGAATCTTTTTAAAAAACTTCAACATTTTCAATCCATAGTCTCAACCAACAGATGAGATATGAAAGCAGACACTCATAGAAAGTCTGTTATAAATAGTTACATGTAACATAGGCTGAATTGACAAAGAAGGCTAAAGCCATTCTGCTGATGGACAAATCTCTAAGCTATCCCATACTGATAGTAGTAAATACACTTCCAACTGAAAGACACTGTTTTGATATTTTAAACAATGTTCTAAAGCTGTGAGTATCTGGCGTCCTCCTCAGATGAGGGAACATGGGTGGTTAGAGTCTGAACCCTGATAGTAGCTTTTCCTAAGAGGAAGACTTGAAAGCCAGGGTAGTGGCTTGGGCAACTGAACTAACATGGAGGTCCCATACCTGTCAGGTGCTGAGCTTATGTACAAGTTTCCCTGTTCACAGCATCCTCCTATGACTGTTCAGGAGACACTGAGGATGGCACAATTCCTATTTGCCTCTCTGTTGTTTAAGATGTGGATGCAGACTCTGAGTACCTTTACTGGGCAAGAGAATCCATCCCTTCATGTGAGACATGAAGTATAATTCATCTTTAGATAAGGAGTAGTATTTTTTCCTCTGGTTTGGCTTATATAGATGGAGATGGTCAGGCCTTCATAGTCAGAGTTGCTGGGGCCTACCAAGCCAGAGGCAGTAGCTTCTGAAAGGTCAAGACAAGGTTATTGCCACACAACCTTGTCTGCAATCAGGCCAGCATGTAACTTACTCTAGTGGGATGGTGTGTCATTCAAGGGAAATTGTGTTTCATCTACCCAGCCAGAGGCAGTAGCTTCTGGAAGGTCTTATTGCCACACAACCTTGTCTGTAATAAGGCCAGCACTTAACTTACTCTAGTGGGATGGTGTGTCATTCAAGGGAAATTGTGCTTCATCCAAGAGAAACTGGAGATATCCTGCCATACAAGAAAGTTGTAAATTTAACACATTTTACTCAAGCCTTTAATTTTTTATAACTAATTTTTATATATCTGATTTTGATTATTATTTTATACTAAACAAGACAAGTTTATTTAAAAGTTGTTTTGGCTTACTGGTTTCTGGCTTAGCTTTTGACAACATACACAGAATATTATGATGGAAGATAAAAATTGGTCTCTTTTTCCAAGTTTGTCTCTGTAAATAAATTATACTTATACATATCAGGACTGACCATTAACTTGTCTATCATAATTATTTTTAACAGGTTATGATTAGAAAGTAACTCTTAGAAGATTAGGATTTTACTATTTTATCCTTGGTTTGAGTCTTAAAAATTATAATTCTTGCTTTTCCAAATTATCAGAGCCAATGAATGAGATTCTTACTCTCACCTAATGTCTGTGCTACTCTCCAAGCAGAACCATTGTTCATTGAAACAGTTGGCGAATGACTTTATGGATAGATCATCTTAATACACACACCATTTCTTAAATGAATGTAACCTGTTCTCTGTGGGCTGAAAATAAAGTCACTCACTCATGTCAAATAGCTTTGACTGTAGCAGGAAGTCTGTATCCAAAAATCGTGCCTAAAATTCATTTCTTGGTGCAGCAGAACTGTCAACTCTCAGCTTAGCTGCGATGGAGGTAAATCCTTTGCTGATGTGAGGGTCATTGAAGTACAGCCTTATTACAATGAAATCCAATGTCTAAAATTGTTCTTATTTTGGGCTTGTACCATAGTAAGAGCCCATATTTCAAGCTCTACTAAATACAAAACAAACAAACAAAGAAAGAAAAAGATTTTATATATTTATGTTCATTTAAGAAAATGCTAATAGTGATGCATTATTTTGAAATATACAGTTAATGTTTGGAGTTATTTAAAATTTATATTGATAAAAATGTATTGCTGTAGACAAGCATCTACATAAGACTGTTAAATTGATTGTTTTATATCAAACAACTTTTATTATATTCATTTTTATTATAATATTTTATAAATTTTAAAGAATATGACAAAAAAGATACTGTAGGTATTGAAGAGGGGGTTCTGGGAGGAGTTGGGGTACAAAAGGGAAACAAGAATGTAATTTAATTCTATTTACTTAAAATATGTTTTTAAATGTTAAAAAATTCAGATAAATTAAAATCATGTAATTTTTCTCATCATAATGCAATAAAACTTAAATCAATAAAAATTATAATTCTTGAATTAAAGATCCTTTAGAATAAAAACAAACTTTAAACCATAAATACAGTTCCACAGAGAGATTGGGAATCCCTTTTTCCTGATCCTTTTATAGTGTAGTTTTACAAAATGCTATTTTTAAAAATACAACTCAGTTTTAAAACAAACTATCCTGGAAGGCTGGTGTTGCCTCCTGAGTGTAATAAAAGGGAGATACAGTGATAAGCTGAGGGCTCAGCTGGTCTAGTTGTTTTATGGGTACTGCCTTAGTTGATTTATACCACCTTAAGCAAGACAGTGGTAAGGTCACATGCATGCCTTTTGTAAAACCTTAGGAAAGATGGTAGTTGAGGCATATGGCTACCAAGGTCAACAAGTAATGGCAAGTCCCGTGGTATGCCAAGGTTAGCCCATCAGGTACACACCCTGTTCCTAGAGAGTGGAACCCAAGTTATATGCATGGTATGTTATAGAAAATTAAATTTACCTATACATCCTTCTTAAGCCACAGCCAATGAACTTAAAAATTCCAAAATACAGAAAGTTAAAAGTTTTAACAAAACCTTTACAGACAGTAAGTAAAACCAAGAAAAAGGGGTGAGAATTCAGAGCTAAACACCTTGAATTTTGTAACTGTATGGGAAATAGTTTACTTCTTAGTTGTTCTCAAGTGCAAAATGTCTTTTCCTGGGCCGTTCTCTTTTTCTTTCCTTCTCCTGTCAAAGAGTCATGCAGATGGCCAGCCTGTGACAGGGCTAGACAGTGCAGAGGTCCCTCTATCTTGTATTCTTATTGGGGCCATTTCAAGTTTAACTAGAATTTGATCTCCTTGATGGAGAATCACATAGAAAATTACCCAACTCTGTTCTAGGAACCTGAGGTCAAAATATCCCAGCTAACTTATCTTGACTTCTGTTAAACTGCTTGCTTATGCAAACTCCCCCTTCTGGTACAGAGTAAAATACCAGTATGTGGTTTTTGCTTTAAAAGCCTCCCCTGTGGTAGAATTAGGGAAAAGGTGGAAGAAGCTGAGGAGGAGGGCAACCCCATAGGAAGACCAGCAGTCTCAACTAACCTGGATACCTGAAATCTCTCAGACACTGAGCCACCAACCAGTCAGCATACATGAGCTGATCTGAGGCCCCTGACACATATACAGTGGAGGACTACCTAGTCTGGCCCCAGTGAGAGAAGATGCACCTAACCCTTGAGAGACTTGAGGCCCCAGGAAGTGGGGAGGTCTGGTGGGGTGGGAGTGAGGGTGAGGACATCCTCTTGGAAATGGGAGAGGAGGTATGGGATGAGAAACAGTCAGAGGGTGGACCAGGAATGGGATAATGATTAAAGAATAAAATATATATATATATATATATATATATATATAAACAAACCTCTAAATGCTCAGGGATACACTTTTATCCCAAATACCAGAGTGTAGTCCCAGCCAGCTGGAATAAAGACTTTCAACTGGCTATAAATTGTGTCAGAATAGTCATCTCTGCTGAGCTCCCTATAAAATTCCAATAAAAATAAATTTGGTTTTTCATAACCCCAGAAGCTAAATCCAAGTTCAAGGTGATATCACCTAATAAGGACCTCTATGGTGTATCACATAGCACAAAGTCAACCAAACATATGTAAGTCAAAGTAATAATAAAGGAACACATTCCAGAAGGAATGACATTATTCTAGAGATGATAGCTCACCTCTTCCTGTGATGAGGCATTGTCCTAATTAGCTTCAACTGTCTACTCAACACAGCTTAGGTTCCTGAGACAGGAGTCATAATTGAGGGGTTGTTCAGATCAAACTGGCTTGTGGACATATGAATAGGAGAGTCAATTGAATGTTAATTGATGAAGGAAGGCCCAGCTCACTATAGGCAGTGCCATTCTATGGATTTGCCCTGGCAGGAAAGGGGATAACATTTGAAATGTAAAGAAAGAAAACATTTGAAATGTAAATAAAGAAAACATCCAATAAAAGAAAAGAAAAAATAGATATAGAAAACTGGAAAAAAATAAAAAAATAAAAAAGAAAAGATAGTATAAGCCGACAGCTTGAGCCAAATCAATGTTCTTTTATCATTTCTGCCTCAATGACGGTTATCCTATAACCTGAACTGTCAACCAAATAAATCCATTTCTTCCCTCAATTGTTTTTGCTCAGGGTATTTTAACACAGTAATGGGATGCAACTAGAAAATGCATTAATCTCCTCCTGTGTGGTGCCTTCCTATACTAACAGCCTCTTAAAATTTCTGTTTCCCACTATTGTCACAGGAGTCATTAAATTTCAACATGAATTTTGGAGGATAAACCAACCACCTAAGCCAGACATCAAAGTCTTCTTCATTCATTCCCGAATCTAGTGCTTTCCATTTAATACATGTCCAGTCTTCTCCCTTGGAACCATCTCTAGTCCTCTGTCATGTGTTTGGACCGGTCTCTGCCCTCACCTTGCTTGCCTCGTGTTATGTTCTCCACAAAGAAGGCCAAATTATTTTCTTTAATACACACACTACCCTGTCATGTCCATTTAAAATTCTTTGGTACCGTTCCATTGTGGAAAATGAAATTCTTTTCATATTCTTAGTATGGGATGCAAAGTCATTCCACACTGGCCCCAATTCCCCTCTAAGCAAGTTCCCTTGGTTCTCTCTCTGTCCCTCTTTATATTCTGGATGTAAAGACTTTCTCAGCTCTGTCATGGATCAGGATCTTTCCATTCAAGTGGAAGCACAAGTATGGCAAAAGTCTAGATTCGTATTATTCTAGTTGGGCGGGGGGAGCGGGAATGCTGAGTCTTGCCTGATCATATGATGACTGCTTATTAAACTGCTATGCCCACTAGTGAAGACAAAGCAAAGCAACGTAGACATCACTTAGCACTACTGAAGGTGGGAAGGAATTCTATCAGCCAGAATCACAATTAGCTGGAATCATTTAGGAGATGGCTTTAACTTTGGAAAAAAAAAAAAAAAGGAACTGTTTTTACATTGACTGCTCTAAGATACATAAGTCTTTCTGCTCTGGTGCACACTAATAAAGAATTATCATTTTCTTCTTCATATCTTTCAGATAGTTTCCCAGCACTTGGTTTATTACTGAAAATATATTCTGTACTGGAGACTTTCAAATCTACACTTTAATAAACTGGAAATCTAATTATATTTTCAAAAACCACCCTGAGGTCCTACACTACATTTCAACAAGCCATTCATGCTGAATTTTAGCTCAATGCTAGAAGCAAAGCTTTATACTACCCAAGCCATTCTATTCATGAATTCCACCAATGCAATTTATTTTCACATTTATCATAAGCAACAAATAAATCATGTGTTGTTATCAAGATTCAAAGCACACTTCATAATACATTGCTTGTTCTTTTTTATTGCATTTCTTTTATTGCTTAGAGATTTTCTGCAATGATAAGCCAAAATGATTTCCAAAAAATGAATTAGAAAAGATAGCAACCTTTAAAGCATTTCTCTGTGCTGTTGAAAATTTCATTGCCGCAGCCACTATTTTAATAATCTAGGTAGAAAGTAGTTAGGGAGGCGTGGTGATTTCAAATACAGTTGAGAATCAACAAAACCAAACTCCAGCTGGCCCGCTTTGATTACTGAGGATGACAGTCATGGTACCTACATGTCAATCACTGTGGTAGCATGCATTTAGGAAGGTAACTCCCTAAGGCCTGGGATTCTCTGGATATTATATCTACCTGTAAGGTGGGGAGATTAGGTGACCTGACCTACCAGGGTAGTGTTCGGCACATGAATGACCACTACAGTTTCAGAAATTATGATGATGCAAGGGTTCCCTCCTCCCCTTGATCTTATTTATTATCAAAGGAAGATCCCAAACAGCTCTTGGTGTTCAAATAATGGCTGCTATTGACGTAGTGCCTGACTCTACTGGCTTCCAGGAGCATTGCTGATTTTCTTAGACATGGCTGTCAGGGTTCAGTTAAGAGTTCAGCAATTAGCTCTACCAGTAGTAGATATGTCCTGGTATCACAGATTTATAAAATTATTGTGATCTATATGGCTTTTATTTATAATGTTATCTTAAAGGGGCAGTCTTCTAAGTAGCTATGATATTTCTAACCTTTCTAGAAGATAAAGCACTGGTTCACTACTTTACTTAGTCACTTTACCTAGCCATTTACCTACTATATAATACACGCCACACACTGTCCTAAGCAAGGGGGAGTTAGCTACTATCAAAACCCACAAAACACTTAATTCCCTTTAGTGAGACAATATACACATCAAATGAGTTAAGTATTCAGTGTGCAAGACCTTGAGGAAGAGACTGAGGTGAGAAACTTGAGAGACACAATATGGAGCAACAGATCTGAATGTTCTGGTTTAAATATGGTAATTCAAGAAGATCACTGGAGAGGTACTTTAGAAAAGACTACAGAGAAGACAAAGCCCCAGAGAAAGGAACACTCTGGGCAGAAGAGCTAGATGGTATCAAGGGTGAGAGATGAAAACTGTCAGCCACTGAACAGTGAGTTCCATGTGTCTATAGAGGAGGAGAGGGGTGGAGGGGATTTGGAATGACAGGATTTGGAGACCACTGCAAGGACTCTGAGTGAGGCAAGCTGAGAATGGTTTGAAGAGGATGAAGGGTGTGACCTGAGTGAATCTAAGAACTTTCTTCAGAGGTATCCTTGCGGGCAGAAGCATGTTTCTCTGGAGTGTCTGCAGCCCTCATCAGAGCTGACCCCACAACAAGTCACCACAAGTTCAAGTGTCCAGTGAGTTCCTTAGGGTCCTGTGCAAACTTTGTATCCCTAAGAAACATGCTGATGTGGAAAGCGCAGTTAAATACAGAAGATAAAACCCAGATCAGTTACAAAATATGGTGTATGTTCTAGAAGTGTCTTAGAGATCGGAATTTGAAGGAGTACAGAGACTAAGCTGGAACTTCTTTCTTCTTCACTTACAGAAGGCACTGTTCTCTGTGAATCTGGCTGCTCCCACTACTCTGTGGAAACACAGACACTCCTATGACTGTTCTCTGTGAATCTGGCTGCTCCCACTACTGTGTGGAAACAGTCATTCCTACAACTGGTATTGTCTTCCTGTGCTTGGTTTATTTCAACAGTTTTCATCTGTGTTGTAGCATGTACCAGAATCCCAATGCTTTTAACTCTAACATTCTAGTGCATGGGTAACTTAAGTTCTTCCTGGAGCTGTCTTTTTGCTACTTAGCTGGTTCTTTTTTCTTTCACCCCTCTCCATGCTTTTCTTCTACCCTTTCAACACCCTAACATGAGATAGGAGAGAAGAAAGGAAAGAGGGGGAGGGGTGGCATCATCATTGACTACTTCCTGATAATTAGGGGTATCAAATTTCGGGGGGAAAGTTTGATCTTTGTGGCCAAGATAGCCAATTTCTTCTTGTTGTTGTTTCTATTTAACAAACTGCAACCAACAACCATCAACAGCCAACCCTGCTTCTTTCAGTGGCTTAGCATTTATAGACTGGAAAGTCCTCAGAATCCCAAACATCATGCAGTCACAGGAAGTGTCTTCCACTGTCCAAATCAGTCTGCTGCTGGAGCAGAGTCAGCCGCTATGGACAGTGAGACGGCCTATACCCCATACCTGGGATTAAAACAAAACTATATTCTTACAATGTTTCCCAAATTCTGTAATTCTCACTACACTGTTCCTTCAGCCCAGACTTAAATATCATGGACATTTTTCTTCATCTGTTTAGATTACCCCAATTTCCTCTGTCAATGGTTTGCAGGCCTCAGGGGGAGGCTGAGGGTAACTGCCTCCCTACTTTGTCTGAAGGGAGGATGGAGATCAGAGTGAGTGACTCTGTTTATAAGGGTAGACTTAGAGGTTGTAACACTGTAATTTTCTCTTTTGAGTTCTTTTAACATGTCAAAGTTAATGTACAAGGAAATTGACAGGGTGGCAAAAAGCCACAGACCCATTGGGCCATCTGCTGTGGCTCTGTTTCTGTCTTAGGTATTAACACTAGCCTTTGAGTCATAACACACAATACAGTTCTGAAAAATGAGATCTTTTGGAGTTTGTAGTGCTTCTAAGGCATCTAACAGCTCATTGCTTATTCCATCTTTATGGTAAAGCACTTTGTTGTTGTGTTATATTAAAGTGTGTCTCAGAGGACACAATGCTGTATAGTACCCATCTTGGAAAGTTCTTTGATGTCAGTAACACGCAGGCAAATTTCTTCTCTTACTAACAAGCAGTTTCCTGATCATCTTGGTTAGAGCTGAGTTATGCTGAGATGTGAGGAATTGGGATGGGGAAGTGACAAGAGCCTGGAGGAGCACTGTACAATGTGCACTCTGAGAGGCAGGCAGGCCAGGGGCTGCTTAACGGTGGGATTTACACTTTTCCAGACAGGAAGTGGCCACTCCCTTCTGCCTTTGTGAAGACTATGAGTTCTTTTTTAGCATCTGGAAAGTAAAACCTTACATCTTTTGCTAAACCTCACACAAACATAATAGAGATGAAGTGATCATTGAAGACCAGTCAGGATAGCCTGGCCTAACAGTGATGATACACACCTAATCCCAGCACTCAGGAGGCAGAGGCCAGCCTGGTCTACAGAGTGAGCTCTAGGATAGTCAGGGCAACACAGAGAAACCCTGTCTCAAAAAAAAGAAAAAAAGAAAAGAAAAAGAAAGAAAGAAATTAAGGAAGAAAGAAGGAAAGAAAGGAAAAGAAAAGAAAAGGAAAGGAAAGGAAAGAGAAGAAAACCAGTGAAGCAGTAAAGAGCTGTGTACAGGCCCATCAAGGACATGGACAGCTTTGGACTGTCACAGATAGGCCTCCGAGCTTCTCATTAACCACTTAAAACAACTATCAAACAAGCCTCCTTGAACTGCTTTGAATTGATTCAGTAGACATGATTTTAATAAACAATATTGAAAATTACCATCATAATGTTTTAATGTTTATGGCTAGTAAACAATGGGCTCATTAATTCTTGCTCTCTGGATGGAAACAGACAATGAGATGCAAGTTGTCTTCAGAAGCAACATAACAGGAAAGGGTCTTGCAGAAAGGAGTTGGAGCTTCCAGCAGACTTTGAGAAGCTGAGCTGCTTGCGCTGAGGTTTCTCACTGTCTAGCGAGTAAAGGCCAAGTTAATTCTCTCTTTACCTTTCTTCTCCCTGTCCTTGCTATTCTCTGGCTTCTCATTTTCATAGCATCAGTCCTACAAGTGTTCCATTTCAACCATACCAGTCTGTTTGTTCTAGAATGCCCAGTGGAGACCTGTTGTTTACAGCCATAATTTTAAGTAAGCAAGCGAAAAGGTTTGGACACAAGCTTTAAATCTAAAATATCTGGGTCTCAGTGCCATTTCTTTGATATGCCATGAGATTCAGGACAGGTTACATAAGGCCTTGTTCTCCAGTTTGCTGAACAGTACCTATTGAGTAGTGGTAGACATGAGCTGAACTATTGTAAAGTGTTAAAATTCCCATGGGGTCACATGGCGAATATAACATAGTTGGCAGAGTGCCTAGCTTACATGATGCTCTGGGATCAGCCTCCAACACCACATGAAACTGAAGACGGTGGTACATGCCGATCGTTTCAATATTGGGAGGCAGAAGATCAAAAGTTCGCTGTAATTCTTAGGTATACAAAGATTTCAAGGCCAGCCTGGGCTACATGAGACTTTGCTACAACAAAGAACCTTCCATAACTAACTAATAAGAAATAATATACTTAAGAGTTCTTATAGGTCTCTCTCTTGCTGTTACAAAGCTTGTAATTTGCTCTCCCAGCTCTACTTACCTTAAAGAACCCAGCTGGGACTGACCCAGTCAACAGTCATCCCCTTGCCAGACACATTTCCAGCCCCTCCCATCCCCCACCCCTCCCTTCCCATTTTAACCCCTGAATATAATCTACTCTATTTCCTTTTCTGGATACTGTACAAGAGCATGTGAACTGGAGGATGCAAAAAAACCCAGTCTTTGCTGAAACAAGAATCACAGAGTTTTGTGATGATTCACAAGCTCTTCAGAGCACCTCACTGCCTATTCCTTTAGGAAGACAGGTCCAAAGAGACCTTGGGGTCCAGGTTGGTGAGAGAGGGCTAACAAGCATCATTAATACCAATGTGTGCCTCAGGCAAGCATGGCAGAAGCGGAGATACTTCATGGGAGCTATGGCCCTAGAGGAGGGCAGTTGTCCATGTGTTCTTCCTTGTTGGGGACAGGAGGAAGGGCTAAGGAGAGTGAGGAAAGGAGATCTTGGTCGTGTCCACAGGAATAGCTTTGTTCCAGAATCCTGAGCATCAGCAGAAAGAGGAACCTAGTGCTTTGGCCTCCACATAGCATGGGTGAGGGATGAGCACTTCTCACCCAGTAGCCCTAGTGAAGCCTGCAGAGTTCTGGTATATGAGATGCTGGGGTGAGGAAAGGGAAGGAGACTGGATATAGATTCTGTAATGGGACAAGAGTAGTTGAAACTCATGATCATTCTGATTCTTCCAGGAATTATTTTTTTGTTTGGAGCTTTTGGCATGAGAGAGAGGTTTCCTGTTCTGGGGAAGGCTGGGAAATGTGTGGGAACTAGAGAGCTTTTCAGTCCTTTCTCCTTCCTTTTAGATTATGGACTCCATGAATGCAATCATGTCTTATGTTTCTAGTGCCAAGCAAGCATGGTCTGAAGATGTTTAGTAACTATTTCTTTCTTATCTAAAATAAGAAAGCTATTAATCTGGCAGGCCAAGCGGCTCTGCATTAGCATATCTTTCCTATAGGCCAAGGGGCTCTGCATTAACGTATCTTTCCTATAGGCCAAGGGGCTCTGCATTAACGTATCTTTCCTGTACACAGTGTTTTTGCACTGAGTCAGCCTCATGGTCACCATTGTTTCACTGGTGGATGATGCCATTTACTTCAAGAAATTAATATTTTGGAAAAGTCAGTTCACCTGACTATAACTATTAACATTATGTTTCCCATTTCATTTAGACATCTAAAAAATGACAACCAAACTTGTGCTGGGAGTCATGGCCTTAACCCTGGCCTAGTGAAAAATTACTAGCTTATACCTACAGCCCTGAGAGAACATGTGTAGTCTAACAGTTAGAATATTTGTGAGTATGGAGGACATTGTGACCCTTGGTTCGAGGAACTGAAGATTGCCACAGCCCTCCCTTGCCCTGGGCTCTTCCCCCTCTCCTATGTCTGAGATCTTCCCCAATTCCTTGCCCCCAGCTCTTCTTCCTCCCTTGAAGCTTTTTCCTGCTTGTGCTTATATTGCCATCCCTGAAGTAAAGTTTTTGGAGCTTGATCAGACAACTGTCTTGCTCTCATTCTTCATGTCTTGTCTCTTTTGGTCTTCCTCTCCCTGCCCTAGGACCCTGTTGAATGCCCCTCAGTTCAGGGCCAACTTGTAGCCTCATGAATTAAATATTTATCACAGCAAATCATGACAACCATGAGATAATCAGCTTTTCACCCAGTTTCTTTGGGTGAGGCCCTGAAACCAGTTCAGTGTCAGCTGATGACAAAATCTGTCTCAGTTTTCATTGGTGTGACATAGCTTGGAAGGGGAGATGTTCCCCAGACTTCAAGCTTCCCTTGATAGGCTACGTCTCTGTCTGGAAGAGCTCCATGGTGCTAGGCACTGGGCCTAGGAAGAAGAGGCTCCCAGCCTTCCAGAAGGCTGGGTGGGTGCAAATAAGTTGTTAAGTTTTAAACCATCCAAGCTGACAGCGGTTGCCACCACAGATTCTAAGGCAGCAGAGAGTTGATATGAGTTTAAACATAAAGGGCAACTCCAGTCTTTAAGTCTGTCCTGGTGCTGGTCAATGCACATAAATATTTCTTTAAAATAGCTATCATCACATTTATTTTCAAAGCAATCTCTTTGAAGAGAAGACTATATACATATACCTGCTCAAAAGCTTTTTTCTATATATATTATTCTATATATATAACTATATATTACCTTGCAATTATACATTTTAAAGTGATTCTTTTATTGATGAGAAGTTGTATTTATAATAAACTACTAGAAATATATTTTGTCAAAGTAATTTCAATAGCAGCCAATGCAATAAAATTTATATTCTCTGCATCATATATAGAGTGAAAATATATTCAAACTCAATAAAATCTTCAGAATCACAGTACCTCATCTGTTTGTTTGTTAGATAAACACATGATCAATTCTCTTCCAATTTGCTCATGTAAAGTAATGATTTCAATTAAAATGAGCTGAACAATGTTTCCAAATTATGATAGTTAGCATCATTTATAAATGCAGAGCTAGCTTTTTCCTCACCATGTAGCAACTGCTCTTTAGTTATTATTTCAAATTTAATGAATCTTTTAATGGCTATGCATATATTTCCTAGATGATAATGCTCTAGGAAGAAGAGGGATACCTGTTGGAAGGTGTGTTGATCTGCTTTAAAAGCTCATTTAGAGTAATAATATTTTGGGTATTCAGGTATTCAAACATTCAAAAAAGTATTTCTAAGTGTTCAAGTAGACACATACACCCCCCACACACAAATGCGCATGCATGCATGCGCGCGCGCACACACACACACACACACACACACACACACACACCCCTCAGTCTGAGTGACCTTCCTTCCAAAAGATCCTTTCTTGCATGTAAGCAGACTCTAAGACTTTATTAAATTTTTAATGATTTCTCTTCCCATAGCAAGCAAAGGACAAGCTCTGCCTGGGCAATGTATGTTTATGTACATATGCATATACATATGTATATTATGTATATGTACATATGTATATTTATACAGGGTCTGATGATCAGGCTAGCCTTCTGATCTGCCTGTCTTAATCTCCTAAGTGCTTGGTCAGGTATATGAATGCCTGACACCAGGGTTTTGGGCATGCTAGGCAAGCACTTTACCAAGGAAGCTATGTACTCAGCACAAGGCACTCAGTCTTATAGTAAGCATTAAATATTCAAAAATGAAAGCCTTGGTCGAGAAGGCCACTATTAACCAAGGCAACTGACATATCCCAGTTTCTAACTGTATTGCAATGTGTATAGAATGCCATGTGAACAAATGGGTAAAGATCATCTTACTGTGGGAAGAGTTCTTAAAGGAACCTGGATATGAAGGACAGTTGTAGCTTGTCCTTTGCTAGCTATGGGAAGCATGAAAGAACTGAATGACTTCTCGTAGTCTGCTTGCATGAAGGAAGGATCACTATGATTGACAAGATGGATTGGAGGCAGACTCTGGTAAGCTAACTCACTTATCAACCAATGCATTATTCTTCTCACAAGAGTAGAAGATTTCTTGCCAAATACTCTAGGAAAGATACTGAGTTTCATGTAACCATTGTTAATCATAAATGGACTTTGAATGACTACACTCTTCAATTAGTGCCCTTAATTACATGCTCACTTAAAAATGTAATATTTTATATGTGGCAAGAGTTCTAAGCAATTGATTGTTGCTCTAGGAACTCTTTTCAGTGGGGAAGAACATACAAGTGAATGAAATTTGAAAGTGGTCTGAGGGCTGATCCAATTACACATGTACATCTATAGGCAAACACAGAATTTTCCTCAATCCCAGGAACTATAGGGAAAGAAAGTATGGTCAGAAGGGAACTTAGGTCTACTCTATTAATACATCATTCCAATAATGAGTGCAGTAATCTAAATAGCAACTTCCTTCCACCATCCTCTTGTCGGCTGGATATCTCATTTCCCAAGAGAAACTTAGAGGGCAGACATCCAGAAAAGAGAAAATGGCTTGCCACAGATGTCTGGAGTTTCTCAATGATACAGCACTAAGCACTCATTCATGAAGAATGCATTCTGAGACCCCAAGGTTCCCAGTTGAAACCAAACTAATGTGCACTATGGCTTTTCCTATATATACCTTGATAAAATTTAACTTATAAACCAGATATGGTAAAAAGCTTAAAGGCAACAATTAATAATAAATAAGATAATTATGATAGACTATCATAAGTTTTAAACTTACAAATTTGTGGTTTAGAGTTTTCCATGTGCTATTTTGGTCCATGGCTGATCACAGGCAATTAAAATGTGTAAAGTGAGACCATGGATAGGAGGGAAGTACTATATTACTGTGTCTAGGAACAAACCCTAAATACAGAATCTTGACCTAAGGACAAAACAGAGCATCTAAAAGCCTCATAGCTGTGGAAACCAGGAGATCTCGGCACCACAGTGCATCTACAATTGCTGATTGATCATGATCACTTTTCTTTCAAAGGCTTAACTATCAGCCTTGGGTTCAGTTAGGGATATGCTCATATTTCAGAATGATTTCTTACTAAAATGGTTAATATAAAGTTCTTCATGTGTATGATACTCTTGTGTCCTGAAGAACTATATCCACATGGAATGGGGCCTCTGGAGGACTGGGGTGGCTAAGGAATTTTCCCATGCAAGACACAGAATACAAATATATGAGTTGTTCAAGTTAAGGGGAATTTTCAGCCTAGACAACTGAAGCCATTTATTACTGGTAAGGCAAATATCCTCTTCCATTACATTGAGAACTTTCTAGGACCTTGAGTTCAACAGGGATAGCTCATGGGAGAAACACACATAACTTTAAGATGATCACTTTAAGATGCTATCTACTTTATCATCAGTTGTACACAATGTGTATAAAGGAGGCCAATGAACATAAAATATAAAATATATCTCTGTAACCACTGTTTTCTTCAGATGACCCAAGTTAGTCTGTGCACTGCAAGAGTCCAGAAAAGTTCCTCAAGGACTCCCAAATAAGGGCAGAAGATTCAAGGAAGCCTCATAGGAGATGCCAAAACCAAAACTGAATGCCAGCTTTAGTGTGCACAGTTCATTTGCATCACAGAAAAGATTCTAAGTGCTCTGCTAATAACTGACATACAAACACATAAATTTGTTTCACCCTAACACATTAAATATTTGTTAAAAATAAGGAAGTTGCCTGTACATTTATTTAAGTCATTTGTAGTCATCCATTTCTACCCTAGCTTCTTCCTGACCTAATGTAGGCTTGGACTCTTTTGGACACTTTTACTGTCATGATTCTGGATAAATCTTCTGTTTTATGTGGTAGTCCAAAATAATGTATTTTCTGTATGCTAATATGAGTCTTATTCTGACTGGTGACAGCAGTTGCCAGGGAATTTGGAGTAACTTGTGTTTTTCCGAAAGGGTCTTATATAGTTCAAGGTAGCCTCAGACTTGCTATTTAGCCCAAACTGGCCTTGAACTTATTATTTCTTGCTTTAGCCCCAGCTTCTAGCTCAGCCTCTGGTACTAGAGCTACAAGCCATGACTCCCAGGCCTATATTTAAAAATGCCCCATCATGTAGTCAGATAGGGTATGAAACTGTCACTTTAATTGACACTTTAATTGAAACTGTCAATCTAGTTGATTGTCTACAATGGTGTCCAGCTCAGACTAGGGGTTCATTAAATTTTGTCAAAAAGGAAGTTGCCTGCTCATTTAAGTAGTCATCTACTCCTACTGTAGGTATCCCTGCCCTAAGGTAGGCATTGGACTCTGACCTGACACTCCTCATTCCCTGCAGGTCAATCTGAATGGAGACTCTCTAGAGAAAAGCTTTAGCAGCAGGCTCACAATGCTAAGCACATCTGCCTAATGCTAACAGTGGGACTACATTTCAGTCCCTTAATGGCAAACATTTTTCAGTAGAGCTCATTAATGATGCTAATGGGAGGGATACGAAGCAGTCTAAGAGACTTGAGCTTAACAAACACACGGGGAAAGTAGCATAGTAAGCAGCATAGTATAGTACATAGGCTTGGGAACTGTATACGTGCATAGTATAGTACATAGGCTTGGGAACTGTATAACTGCATAGTATAGTACATAGGCTTGGGAACTGTATACGTGCATAGTATAGTACATAGGCTTGGGAATTGTATACGTGCATAGTATAGTACATAGGCTTGGGAGTTGTATACGTGCATAGTATAGTACATAGGCTTGGGAAGTGTATACGTGCATAGTATAGTACATAGGCTTGGGAATTGTATAACTGCATAGTATAGTACATAGGCTTGGGAAGTGTATACGTGCATAGTATAGTACATAGGCTTGGGAGTTGTATACGTGCATAGTATAGTACATAGGCTTGGGAAGTGTATACGTTTGTGGCATCTGCTCTGCCAGGTCACCAAAGGGCATGATGTCACCTATTCAAAGCATACTAGCAAATACTTTGGGGCAGAAATAGACAGCTGTTGAAAAATGCTTTGACTTCCCTATCACTAAGAAATCATTTGCCACGAGAACTTCCTTCTTCTATAGTATACCTCAAACATCAGCTTGTGTGCACCGAAAAAAATTTGAAGAATTATATCCTCACATGTTTTTAAAAGTGCTGTCCTGGTTTTCACTGTAATCTTGAGAACAATAGGCATAGCATTTCAGTGTATTGTAAATATTTGCATTTAAAGAAGTATTATACATTCTGACTCTTTTGAAAGGAATCTAAGTGTTACATAAATGGAAACTTTTACACCATTTTTACTCTTTGAACACATTTTCATTCCACTTCATGTGTAGAATTTTTCCTAATACCCTCAAGCTTTACATATCATTTCATATTTCCATGTGATTCAAACTCATTTCCCCTCCCTTTTTGTCCCCCTCATCTTACAAAATGGAACCACTCCCTATCTGGGTCCTACAAGCAGTAGCCTAGACATCATCCACCCCTGCCCTTTCCTCACTTACCCTATTCAGCATTGAGTCTTTTTCTGAAGTGAACACCATCGTGCCTCATCAGCATCCTTACAGGGCTTGCTGGATGCTGGAAGTCTGTTAGGAAACTTGAGCATGCTATGAACTCATAGGGTAAACACTGGAGCAATTGCCCAGCATTGTTATCAAACAGAATGAGAGCTAGGATTCTTCAAAATTCTTTTAGGAATATACAAATGGGTATATTTCATTTAAGACAGCATGCTTGAAATGCCTAATCATTAAACCAGTCCAAAGTATTGTTCACAACACAACTAAAGTGCTTTATTCAAAGTCTCCCAAAAATGTACTTTCTGACTTTAAAACTGATGAAATGACAAATCAGACTCTTTGAACAAAGAAACCCTGATAAATATTTACAGTATTTATGTTTCTAGAAGACTCGAGGCACCATGGTATTGCTTTCCTAAGCTTTAAAATATTTACTTAGTAAATATTTGCTTAAAAAATAATAACTCAGTACATATTTATCAAGAAAATCAGTGAATATGAAAATTTAACAGTAATATGTTTCATATACTATATTCAAATAAGGATACAATTACCTTAGGCATGGCTTTATTTACAAAGCTAAATATTGAATTCATATTTTAAATCTTTTAAAAATTGATACAATATTTATACAATAAGTAGGCTAGTTCAATACATGAACATTGTGTGTAATGACCAAATTAAGGGAGTCAGCATTTCTACATCCTTAAGCATTTATCATGTCTATATTTTAAAATAATCAATTCTCCTTACCCAAGTTTCAGAAGTGGTTGATGGTAGTAACTTGGGAATTGTAGTCAACTTCTGTAGCAAGGGATAATGCAGGTAGATAGATATACTGTGTAGATAAATATACTGTCTAGATAATCAAATGTAGCCCAGGGAGACAGGAAAAGAGGTCTCTGGGAAATGAGGCAGAATACCCCAAGACCTCAGTGGACACAGGGAGTTCACATGAAGCTCTATGATCTTCAGGTCCTTTACAGACAGATGCTAAAAGGAGCCACTAAAGAATATTAAAAATTTCTGGTTCTATAACACAAAATAACTTAAAAAATTGGATTAGAATCTTTGAGTTTGCATCACTTTTATTTAAAAAAATTTAATTGTGCTTATTTTTATTCATTAAAATGATGACATTTTAATACTTAGATAGAAAGAAATAGGGTTAAACAAAAAACATTTAACACAGATTTTTGAAGTGCCTGCTATGTGTTAGAAGGTACCTGAAGTTAGACACAAACACTAAAACAGAAGTAAAGACTAATTAATGCCTTCCCCCCCAGATGCTTTTAATACAATTCTTATATAGAAAACATTCTGGCATTGGTTGTTTCATAAGGTAAAGATAACGTAAAGGAAGGCATGCAAGTAAAGGTGTCTAACACCATCTTCTAGCCATTTGTTGGGCATCTATAACTGTTCTGTGCAGCATCTTACATAGTGTCTAGAATAACACTATGATGTTGAAAGTAGTCTCTTTTCAACAGTTGTGCAGTCTGACATTTACAGATATGAAGTTCAATGTTGTAGCTTCACAATTTTAACTGAGGGGTCTGATTCCGTGGATCAAAGGCTTGGGAGGAAAATGGTCCTGTAGAAGCTAATGGAACATGTTTTCCAGAAACAAGAGAAAAATGGCTGCCTTGAGTGCACATTTATGTTAAAAAAAAAAAAAAAAAAAAAAAAGCTGTGGTACCTTTAAAGCTAAATCCCTTAGCTGTAATTAAGACAAGCTGAAATTTGTCAAAGGGCTTGAATTCAATAACTATTCTTGTACAGCACTGGATTCACAGCGGGAAAGTGACTTTATAAAGCTTCTGAATGGGTTAGAGACTGTATGATGGATTCACTGTAGATTCACTGTACTAAACAAAGATGTACTATCTGTGAGCACCTTTTCTTATCTGATGCAGACTATCTTCATTGCTGGACAGTTGTTTTGTATATCATGCTGGGACCCCATCCCTTCCTCCCCCAATCTAGCTGCTTCCTGCTTAACACTCTCAAAGTTATGCTGGTAATCTGAGCCTGCCTGACATGGCTTTATCTTCTTCCATGCCCATCCCATTGTCTTTCCACCATTGAATTCTTCTAATTCAATTCCTGCCACTCTAGTATCCTCCCCTTCCCAGTCAAAACTGACTCTAAAGGAGCCAAAAATTCTCACCAGGATGTGACTGTCTAATACCCTGGCATTTCCAGAGGCTCCTTCTCTTAAGCATTTGTCTTTTAAAGAAGACAATTCTTTATCCCCATGGAACACCTAGTTTTTATGCAGTGTGATCTTCTTTGTGAGCCATTTGTGGGGATATGGAGGAGGCTTATGTGCTAATCCTCACATCATACCACCTAAGGGATAGCTATGTACAACACTGATTCTTTAGAATGCAATTGCTCAGAAATATATCAGCTCTTTCAGAATGAATCACAAAGCTCAAGGTCTTGCTCATTTGAGACCAGCAGGACTTGTTTTCCTGCTGGGAACCATGTGCCCACATGGTAATGTTTTCAGGTCCATGTGAGACACTTCACCTGTGAACTGTGGCACGAGGTGTGTACTCTGCACTTTAAAAGGCTTTTGGGAGAGTCGGCAGGAGGGATGTGAAGACACCCATTGTTATTTCATCTGCACAGATACAGCTTCTTCCAGATAGTTCATAAACACTGAGAAGTAGCTGACATTTCCATTCCCAGCAGAGCCTGCATGTGTACATTTCAGCCCTCATTCAATGAAGTCTTATAGAAATAGATCTTACATAGGAAATGATCAAGCCCAGGCAAGCCTGTGACTTCTTTTAAACCCCTCAGTCTTAATTACTCTGTGTGATGGTTTGGACATGTAGGATTACTTCATGCTTTAAGCTGATAATAGGGACTCTGTTATAACTTCAAAAGGAATTGATTGTGTCAGACCACTCTGTTTGCGCAAGAGAGTTACTGCATTGCCATTTAGCTTTCAACTTATACACTCAAATACATTATGCAACTTTTATGATTAATCACACAGAAATAAGCAGCAAGCTCTCTGTTTCCTTTTGGCAGGTTTTGACCTGCCTGGTGGATGGACTTTCCTCCAGAGTACTAGAAATAGTAAAAGGATGATGCTTGTGGTGCTTAAAGAGTTCTAGTACTTTATGTGTCTGTTATCTTACAAAAGTATATTATTTAAAATACATAAAAGTTTTGAATGCTATAATCTTATAACTATTAGCAAGAACATAAAACCAGCAAGTGTTGACATTCTAATTCTAGCAAAAATGTCTTCTCAAAACCCAAAAAAGGGTGTGTGTCTATGTGTGTGTGTGTGCGCACGCACATGCATGTGTGTGTACGTGAGTGTGTACAGGTCACCAACATCTGTGTCCTGACCTATGCTACACAACTTCAGGGCATCATTCAGTTAGGTTTGTAAATGCTGACCCCTCGCTTGGGCATTGTGGAGGGAAGGCCACCATGTTTTGATGAAGGGTATGGACTCTGCTAAGGTTCTTCTTTGACTTTTCTGGGAGGACCTTAACCTTATCTTACCTGGAACACTGGGAAAGAATGATTTGTTATGTGTCTACTCCACCCCTTCAGCACCATTCCTGTTGAAGCCTAGCTCATATTCATTCTCAAAGCACCCTTTCCTGTTGCTGTCAGTGAGGAAGATGCTTCCTCGGGAGTCACTTGAAATTTGATTACATTTCCCTCTATATTGGAGCAGTGTACTAGGTACCAGGAAACCTCTGTAAATTGTCCTGGAATCAAACATCAGTACATCAGTAATAGCACTGACTGGATATAGAAGGACAAAGGTAACCTAGAAATTTTATAGCAAATCTTTCCTTTCTGCTCTCTCTCCCCTCTCCCTCTTTTCTCCTCCTTTCCCCTCCCCTCTTTTCTTTTTCCTGTCCCTATCTACCCCCCTTTGTCTGTGTATGAGTAAATATCAATAGATATGGACACGTATAAACTCACATGCTCCCTCTGCGAGTTATCACTTTTGCTGTACTACAGACAAATAATCAAATGCTCAGGGTAGTAAAGATCTAGCCAAGAAAAGATAGCTCACAGAACAAAATTAATCTTGACTCCCCACACAATATAGATAAATGAATCCCAGTGGATTATAGCTTTAAATGGGGGAAAGTTAACAAAAAAATCTTTTAGAAAAAATAGATTATCTTCAAGTCCATTATAAAATGGACCAGTTATAAAAATGTTTGAAGTGGGTTGCATTAACTTTATCAAATTATTTTTATCAAGACACTATGGAATAGGAGGTTATATTTATAATGTGTTACAAACTATAATTATGCTATATATTCAATATATATGACTCTTGTCAATGAGTAAACTAAGGAGTATATGAGTAAATGATATGAATTTGTACTTTATCAAAGAAGATATTCAGGAGACCAGTAAATAAACAAAATGTTATATTAGTCACCAGAGACATGCAAATTAAAACTCATTGAAATACTACCATGTCATCATGAGAATAATTCAAATGTGAGACAAATGCCATGAAGAATTAGCTCCACTATCAAAACACTGGTGGGGGTAAAATTTAGTATAATCATTTTGGAAAATTCTTTATGTTAGTACCTACTGATACTACCTAAAACTCAGCAATTTGTACTTTATACCCAACAGAAATATATCCATATGTTTCCCAGAAGAGATGTTCAGAAATGTTTTTGGATGTTAGATTCACCACAGGCTTAAAATCTGGGCACAACTCAATTTTATTCTGAAGTGGACTTCTTCTGTCATGATGTAAGAATGAACAAAGCAAAGCTCATGAGCAAAGATGAACATCTCTTCTGAGTATAATGTCAAGTTAAAGTTGCAGACAGAACAAGTGTGGTCCATTGACACCAAGAAGTGAATAAAATTGAGATGTAGTAAAATCAGGAGACCCTCATCTATGGGGAAGGGAAAACAACAGGAAGAAGATGTAAAAAGACTTGTGCTAGTAATATTCTGTCTTGGCTTATTACTCAACCAACAGTATGTTCACCTTCTGAAAGATATTTTAATTAGTTGTCTTCATTTTTAAAGATATGGTCTTTTTAAAGATACATAATGCTGGATTTGAGTTCATTAGTAGAGGGTAATCTTGAATTACTTCTCTTGTTGACCAAATGCTGAGATGAAGGGACATATAAATAAATTACATTTAGACTGTATTCATAGCAACAAAAATATTCACATTAAAAAATAACAGCTCAGCTGGATGTGGTGATGCACACCTTCAATGCTAGTACTCAGAAAGCATAAGCCAACCTGATTTACAAAGTGAGTTCAAGGACAGCCAGAGCTACATATAGAGATCCTGTCTCAAAAACAAAACAAAACCAGAAAACAAACAAACAATGAACAATAATAGCCCAAAGACTCCAAGAACAAAAGGTATTTTATATGAGTTATATGCTTGGACACTCACTGATTAACAATCCTCAGAGCTACCTTTATTTTTTTTTTTTTTAAGGAATATTTTTTCTCAGATTAAGTATTTCTGTATTGAAAGTTTATTTGCTATTTGGAAGATAAACCACTGTAGGACCAGCTAAAAACTTCAGAAGCCAGAGTAGAAATGTCTGTTTTATAGAAAATAGTCAGACTATAGATACCCAAGGCTATCTTGCTTTTAATGAATAGGAAACTACAAACAAGGAAATTAAACTGGCCCAAACTCCCTTCACCAAATTATAACAGTCTGGTTTGTTCTGTTGGAAATGGCTGTTGGCTGCTCAGAAAGCCATTTCCAAAGTTCAATCTCAGATTAGGCTTGGCTCCAAGGTTCTAGGATTTAATTGTCTCATTTCCTCTCAGTGACGCAGCCTGTTGTTTCTTGGCTACAGTTGATGGTGATCATCACACAGCCATGGAGATGGTGAGTGCAATTGGTAATGCATTGGGTTTGATGGTAGCCATGGAGGACCAGTCAGACATACAAATTTGTCTTACAGCAAAGGCTAGACCTAAAGCTATTCCTTCTCCTCCTCTAAAGATTACTTCTGAGATGGATTTCCCTCAAGCTTCTACCTTTATACAAATTTCAACAAAAGAATACACAGCTGTTTCTTATCCAAACCAAATGTGCAATATTTTCACAAATATTAAATGCTTAGTATTGTTTGAGACAATGAAATGATGATGGTGGTGTTGTTGTTTTACAAGACTACACATCATATGAGTATAACCCCCCACAGAGAGAGAGTGGGGGAGGGAGGGGGAGGGGGAAGAGAGAGAGGGAGAGAGAGGAGAACCACATTTGGCTAAAGATGTTTTTGTGTGGTTCTGTTTTTAACAATCTTGTGTCTAGATATGACTTATTTTCCAAGTTTTAGACTTAAATATTAATCTGTCCACTGTATATTTCTACCCTAAAGCTCCTTTTATCAATTCAAAAGAACTGTTGTTTAAAGTTAGGTTCTTTGTCTCTAGTTCTAACAGACTTTCTCATTTTAGCATTTAGATATGCTGTCAATCTTTCTGGTACCAAGTCCAACCTGGAATTTACTTTTTACTCTCTGTAGTTAAAATTTGCATTTCTCTCATGACTAATTATGTGGAACATTTTTTCCAATGTGCTAACTTGACAAATTGTCTGTTCAAATATTATTTGAATATTATCCTTGGATAGTCTGTAACTTTCTTTTTAATGAGTGTTGAGAGTTCTTTATATATTTCAGACACACACTCTTTATTAAAGATGTAGTTTATAAATATACCCTGGCAGCTTAGTTCTAACAGTGGCTTTATAAGAGAATGTCTTATTAGCAAAGTCAAGAATACTTTTCCCTAGTGTCTGACTTAAGTTTTGTATCTTGAGAAATCTCCACTTTGCCCAAGGTTTCTAATGGTTTCTATTAGAAGCTCTATAGTTTCATTTCTTATTTAGGCCTATATATAATTTGTCTTGCTATAAATGGCACAAGTACATATATATATATATATGTATATATATATATACATACATGCATATATATGTATATATATGCACCATTCTCTCTTATTATCTCCATAGTATTTTTCCTCTCCCTTCTCCTATCCTCTTTCAGAAGATCCTGATATGAGTATATGTAATTATAATCATTTGATAACTGACAAAGACCCCAAAAGTTAAACACTATGGAAAAGATAGTCTTTTCAACTACAGTATTGGGAAAACTGGGTGTCCAATGTAGGAGAATGAAATTAGACATGTATCTATCACCCTGCACAGATATCAACTCCACATGGATCAAAGACCCTAGTGTGAAACCTGAAATGTGGAAACTGTTAGAGGAAAATATAGGCAGTACTCAGTAGAAAAGGACTTTCTAAATAGGGTCCATTTGTTCATGAATTAAGGCCAACAACAGATTAATGAGACTTCATAAAACTAAAAAGCTTTCATATAGCACAAGAAATAACAAGAGAAGCAGAAGCCCACAGACTGTGAGAGAATCTTTGGCAGCTATTATTTAGAATACAAAAAAAAAAAAAAAAAAAAAAAACCAACCAACCAACCAACCAACCAACCAACAAACAAACAAGCAATCATAAAAAGAGGGGATAGCCAGGGGCCCCACTCTCTCAGAGGAAAAGGGGAGGGGGACAGAGGTGGAACCCAGAAAAGGGGGAAGTGTTTAGAATGTAAATAAAAAAATGGGTTATGGATCTGAATAGAGAACTCTTGAAAGAAGAAATAAAAATGGCTAGGAAACATCTTGAGAAAGGTTTAATATTCTTAGCAATTAGGAAAATACAGATGGTATATTTTCCTAATACAAAAGTCAGGGTGGAGAATCCTCAAAAAGCTAAAACAGATCTACCATATGACACAGCTATGCCACTGTTTAGCATATGCCCAAAGGACTCTATACAGTACTCCACAGATATTTGTCCAACCATGGTAATTGCTTGCTCTATTCATAATACCAGAGAATGGAAACAACCTAAATATTCTGGTGGTAGATAATAAAAATATGGTACATATACAAAATGCAATTCCACATGAATTTTAAAATCGACTTCACTGAAAAATATATGCTGATTCCTAGTTGGATGTAATACTCACTTGACATGAGAAAAATCATGCCTGGTCCTGGAAACCTAGCTAATTACCCATGACTAGTGTGGATGTTGGAAAATAATCAACAACTACCAGTTTAAGAAATCAAAATAACCCTAACTATATTCTAAATATTTGTCCTTATACTCACAGATAAGTGTAGTCCTGACCTCTCATCAAGGAAACTCCTCTTTGCCTGTTTTCACAGGAGCTTATAGTTTTAATAACTGGATTTGCCTTAGATCTCAAGAGACATTTTGAAATTTGGCTTTTGAGCAATGCTGAAAGAACTGATTATATTGACCATTGGGGAGGGACTGAACGTGTTTCGCATTGTGAGACAGATGTGAGTGAAGTGAAAATTTTGAGTTTCTTTGGAGACTCAGTGGTGTTGTATGATATTTTTCTGGAAACTGTCATATGAGAGGATGTTTTTGCTGAAGCAGACACATGGGCAGATGTTTTGCTAAGAATAGACACATGATGTTTTTCTAGAAGCAGCCTGGAAAAAAGGCATGTGATGTTTTACTAGAGTGTATGCTTGAGAAAATTTGTGATGTTTGGAAAGAGAATAAGTATAACCAGACAGACAGTGGAAAATGATGTATAGTATTGGGCCACCTTGACACTCTTTGCTGGTCTTTGTTGGTTCTTGCTGATGCTAGTCTTCACTGACAGAACTGTGTTGTATTGGTTTACCTTGCCACTTTTCTTCCTGTCACTGTTTGTCATGACTTCATAGAGAAAAAACACACCAAAAAGTTTCTGGTGGTGTCCTAGGAGCTTCTTGTCACTTCCATGGTCTTGGGATGATTGGCAGAGCCTCTTGGCTTCTTCTAGTTCAAACTACCATTGCTGATTTGTAAATGGTGTTTGGAAATGGATCAAGCTACCACTGTTGATTATCCTGACAATATAGATTGCATTTGCTCCCCAAAACTATTTCTAAACAGGTCCACACCCTCTTTTTTTTTTTTTTTTTTTTTTTTTTTTTTTTTTTTGACAGGGTTGCTCTGTATAGTCCTGGCTGTCCTAGAACTAACTCTGTAGACCAGGCTAGCCTTGAACTCAGAAATCTGCCTGCCTCTGCCTCCCAAATGCTGGGATTAAAGGTGTGTGTCACCACTGCCTGGCTTGGTCCACACCCTTTTTTGCCATATTAACCTTTCCTTTCCACTACCTCCAGTGGGTGGTAGGCTAGAAGGGAGTTTAAAGCATTTAAGTACTCTTATTAAAGTAGATTTTGAAAAAAATATCAACATATAAATGAGTCTTTGGAGACCAGGGGTTGAATGTTATTATTTGGATTCTGAGTGCCATTCAAAGGTTCATATGCTAAATGTTTGGTTTTTAAGATGTACCACAGAGAGTTGTAAGATTTGGAACTGACTGAGAGGGCTTTGGGTCATTAGAGACAAGGAAGGGAAAATGGATGTGCTTCAGTTTTTTGACATCCTGGATTGTGATGAGGTAATGAGTTTTGTTTTGTCAGGCACTGCCAGCATGCTGTACTTCCTCTAAAGGTCTAAAGCAATAGAGCCAACTGATCAGAAGGTTGAGCAGAACCTTCAAAACTATGAGAAAAGGTGCTGGAGAGATGTAGTTAAGAAAGCTTTATGCTCTTTTAGAGAACGTGAGCTCAGCTCTCAGCAATCACATGAGACAACTCAAAGCTGCTTGTTATTCCAATTCCAGGGGATCACACTCTTTTGCCTCCTTTGGACTGTGTGGGTACTTGAACTCCTCTCTTTCTCTCTCTCTCTCTTCTCTCTCTCTCTCTCTCTCTCTCTCTCTCTCTCTCTCTCTCTCTCACACACACACACACACACACACACACATACAAACACGTTTTAAAAAAGAGACAAAATAAATTACTAGTGGATTGTCTGTATTTGAGTACAGTGATGGAAAGCTAGGCCACAATCTTACTTTATTCTTAGGTATCTTAATCTCCACTTGGAGAAGACATTTTCAAACACAGCAGCCAAGTTAGTATACCTTCCTTCTGTTTCCGCAGAGCACAGAGTTAGTATACTTTCCTTCTGTTTCCGCAGAGCACGGAGTTAGTATACCTTCCTTCTGTTTCTGCAGAGCACGGATAACCACCTGACAGTTTTCTCATTGTGCCCTTTTCACCACAGTCAGGTAGAGACTAGTCCTTAAAATAATGCCTAATATGTAGTAGACACTTTCAAAACACTCAATGGATTTAACCTACTTGTCCTTGATCATTTTCTTTTAGACTTAGGAGGCAACATTCTCTCACATTCTGATTAGCATGCCGTCTCTTAGGTACCATTATAGTACTCCAGTCACTGACTCTTTCATCAAGCCTTGCCTGTCCAATGGCTCTTATACTATCTGTATAAGAGACAGCTTTGTGTCAGATGATTAAGCCATTAGGATCTTTATTGTTTTGTTATCTTTGTCCTTTGGCTGCGCTGCTGCTCCCCATCTGTCATTAGATTACTCAGCTCTCATATAAAACCTAGCCCCAGTGTAAACATTCAAAGTCCTGCTTTCATCTGTGCACATAATATTATGTAGCCCAAACCAAAGTAGAACCACCCACATATAGTTAGATGGGGGCTGGTGGTGAAAACAAATTTTATGAGCTTTGGGGTCTAAAACTTAATGACTTCCAAAGGGAATAAAATCAGTCTTTGTTTTAGGTAGTGATCTCCTCAAATAAGATAGTAACAACAACAACAAAAATCAGGACATTATTGAATTTGTGTTTACATGGTTAATGGTTGTGCTTTAAGCTGGAATTTTGCAATTCCCAGCTGTATGAAAGTACAGTACACCCACTCAAGATCCTAGTGGCTCATAAAACAAAACAAGAACAAAAGTTTGTGAACACAAATTAAATGTGTTAAGGGAGAGATTGGGAGTGCCTGTTTTTATAGGCAAAAGTGATCATTGGGTTTTAAGAGGGCAAGGGATGAAAAATAGAATCTACTCTCATATCACCACAGTGGGGTATTCAGAAATGGAATTCTGAAGAAAACCTGCAGTTAAACTAAGTTCTGTTCTATGATGGGTACTGATTCTGGGCTGATAATCTTAGCTCTCCAGAGGCCAAGAGAATCTTTTGTGTTCCTCCACACCTGCACCTCTCAAACCTCTCAAACACTTCTCTGCTCCCAAGAAGCAGCAGTTTAATCCCAGGAATAAATTTGGGCTTTTAGGAAACAAAATATCAATTTAACTGGAATAAGTTATAGAATTATTCGAAAGGAGTCACTATTGGTATCAGGAATATCACTTACAGGCAACAGAGACCTCGCCACGGCAATTGCCATACATTCCCAGAATCTACCTGGCTCACCTCCCACATTTACCTTTGAGCAGTTTTTGTCACAACCCAAATAAAATGCAGACCCTTCTGACCTATGCCCAATCTTTGTTTCCTCTTCATCACCACCTTCCTCCAGTAGGTGGGCAGGACCCTGAATTCCCAGACAGGGCCTGGCCACCCTATTTTGGGCTAAAGGGTTGGTGTTTCAAGGCCGTGGTCCTTATGAACAGCCTCCTACTTGATGTATAAGATAAGACTTTGACCCTTGGGTGACTTCCCTTCTCAAAAGCAGTTTATAACCCCTCAGGCTCTTGCAGCCATTCAGAAATTCCTAGGTCTAGGTTGAAATGTTTTCTGGTGAGTCTGGGCCTCACCATAGCCCCTAGATGTTCATGTGACAACCTGGATACCTAGCCTGGCTGTGCATTTGTAACTCATTACTGGACTCTTCTCGGAACACCAGTACGAATAGTTCAATAACATCCCCATCACCCAGTTGGTGTCTGGATTTCTTCGAATGTATCTCCAGGCACCTCATTGGGATGTCTCCTGGAAAATCTCAAATCCTTAAAGTTAATGCCTGACTTGAGTGCATCAGACCTAGTATACCTCTGCATTAAGGTCTGGATTCAGTACCCATTAGACAATGGCTCCAAATGGCCACTTAATGGCATACTAGATCCAATTATTTTAAGGGATCTTAATACATACTGCCAGTGGTCTGGTAAATGGAAAGATATTTATCTATCTTCACTCCAACCCCTCTATGTGTTCTTCTTATTTCCCAACCCAACTTCTCTTAGCCATAAAACCTATACCAGATGATACCACAATCCTTGATCCAGCTAATGAATCACCTACTTTCCACTGCAGACCTGTTTCCATGAAAAACCAAACTGCTTCCTCAGTTTCTCCTTCTCCCCAGGATACACCAGAGCCTACTAGCCCAAACCCTCCAGACTCCTCCCCTCCTCCTGTGCCAGCTGCAGGTCACTCCAATCACCCTGCATTGGCACCTACCTTCATCCCTCCTATCACTCTCTCTAAGGCCACAGCCAAACCCCCAAGTCCTGGGACACCTGACTCAGCATCAGTCCTTTCTTTAAGGGAATTTTCTGGGGTAGATGGCCTTGTCAGAGGTACATGTTCCTTTCTTGCTGACTGAACTTTCTCAAATCTCCTCTGCCTTTATTAAAGAGTTCCAGTACATTACTCAATCTTATAGCTTGACTGTTCGTGATGTACTTATGATTCTTACTAATGATTTACTTCCTGATGAATGCAGGTGAGTTTGGAAACAGGCAGGAATGCATGCAGATGAAATTCATCAAACAGAACATATCCAATCGGATCTGAGGCAGTACCTGATCAAGATGCTCAATGGAATTATAATTCTGCAAGTGGTATTTTAGCTAGAGATAAATTCATAATCTACCTCCTGGTCAATCTCTGTAGGGCAGCCTTAGAACCAGTACATTTTGAAAAACTCTAAGAGGTCATCCAGGACAAACAGGAAATTATTAGACTCATCTCAATTATTAGAACACCTCACAAAGGTTTTATTGTATTACACTAATCTGGACCCTGAAAACACAGAAGGTAAGCAACTTCTGATGACCTACTTTTCCCCCAGAGTTACCCTGATATAAAAGCTAAACTTAGTTAGAGAAGGGGCTCCTAACTCCATAGGTAGAAGTTTTGGCACTGGCTTTCAAGGTGTACTATGAGAGAGATGAGAAAGCCTGAAAACAAAAATACCATATGCTGGCAAAGGCTGTCTGACCAGCCCCAGCCACTGCCCCAGACTCCTGGTCTTCTAAGACTCAGAGACCACCAGGCTCCTGCTATAGATGGAGTCAGCAAGGTCACTGGGTGAGGACTTGCCCTAACCCCAGCAAGCCAAGGGGGCCATGTCCTAGGTGTCATCAGGAGGGACATTGGGCTGTTGATTGCCCTCACATATTGCAGGACAGAGGAACATCACCCCAAGTAACCCTCTAACTGATCTTCTAGGCTTGATTATGGACAACTGAAAAGGCCCAAGTTCCCTTGAGCTGACCACGGCCATCACTAGCAGGGAGCCACGGGGAGCCATCATGGTATGTAGGTAGCCTATCTCCTTCCTCTTGTACATTGGGACTACTTACTCAGTCCTGACAGAGTTTTGGGGACACAAAACTAATTTTCCTATCGTCGGGGTAGGAGGACAACCTTAACTTCCTCACCAGACCCTACCACTTAGTTGCATTTTTAGGGGTGTATATCTTACCCATTCCTTTTTGGTAGTGCCGTCATGTCCTGTACCCATATTGGGAAGGGATCTTCTAGCTAAGTTGGGGGCCTCTATTTCCTTTGCTCCCCCCATTCGCCTAAACCCAAGCTCACCTGCAGTTCCTCTGCTCCTTCTTCTAGCCAGTCAACATACTAACACTATCATGTTGTTTCCTTTACCAGCTTCGCAGCTTCTTAGGTGGAACCCTGAGTCTGAGATGCCCAGAACCCCTCCTGTTGCCAAACATAATTCTCCTGCTGTCATCCAATTACTGGACTCTACAAGGTACATTACCCAAGCTTAGCCCCTGCCCTCCCCAGAGCCTTAGGGGACTTAAGCCTATCATTTCTGACCTCTTAAGAAAAAACTCCTTTGACCCACCTCTTCCCTCTTTAAGACCCCTATGCTAGCAGTTAAGAAACCTAATGGTACCTATCAACTGGTACAAGACCTCAGGCACATTAATTCTGCAGTGGTTTCCTTCTATCCTGTTGTCACTAACCCTTACACATTTCTTTCCACTATCCTCTCACGGTCTTCCCATTTCTCAGTCCTAGATCTCAAGTATGGATTTTTTTCTATCCCTCTAGATGCCAAGTCACAGAACATATTTGCCTTTACCTGGACAGATCCTGACACCCACTTTTCTACCCAACTTACCTGGACTGTTCTACCTCAGGGTTTTGGGGACAGCTCACATCTATTTGGACAGGACCTGGCTTCTGACTTACTGTCTCTATCTCTTCTTAAATCTAAGATTGTGCATTATATAGATGACATCCTTTTCTGCAGCCCCTCTCTATAAATTAGCCAAGTTGACACCTCTGTTCTTCTAAATTTCCTTTCCAATTGAGGCTACAGGGTCTCACCTTCTAAAGTCTAACTGTCCACTCCTCAGGTCACCTATTTGGGACTAACAATTACCCCAACCCACAGTTTCTATCTGTTACCTTAGAATAGATTCAGAATCTGATTCAGTCTCTAACTGTTCCTTCTACAAAGGAAAAGATTTTTATCATTCCCAGGAATAGCTAGTTTTTTACATTCATGGGTTCCTTCCTTTTCCCTCCTTTCTTGCCCCTTATATGAAGCAGCATTAGGCCCCACGCACAAACCTCTTCTCAAACCTGTTACCAAGCCCTTTCAAAAGCTCCAACAGTCTCTGTTTAAGGCCTCAGCCTTACATGACCTGACCTGACTTGTCCTTTTTCCCTCTACATAACTGAAAAAGAGGGATTTGCTCCTGGAGTCTTAGGTCACCAACTGGGACCCTCTTTTGTACCTGTAGCATGTTTGTCAAAAAATCTAGATCTAACCATCCAGGGACGGGCACTTAGTATTCATACCTTAGCACCCAATGAACTCCTTATTCGAAAGTCAAAAAAACTAAATTTGGGTTCGCCTATAACTATCCTCTCTTCTCCTAACCTGTCACAGCTCCTAACTTACAAAGGCTTACAGACTCTACCTCCCTCCAGGGTTCTTTCCCTTCAGGTAGCTCTAATAGAAGACTCCACATTCACCTTCTAATCATGCCTGCCTCTTAATATTTCCAATCTTTATCCTCCACCAAATACTAAGCACTTCCTATCTCATTCCTGCACTGAAACCTCAGAGGAACTATTACCTCATCCTTCACACATACAGGAGGGCACATTGCCTCAAGCTATCTATACCTGGTTTACAGGTGGAAGCTCCTTTTTATATGAAGGGGCCAGAAAAGCTGGCTCTGCCATAGTGTCAGACACTGAGGTGGTAGAGGCACAGTCTCTTCCTGCTCACACCACTAATCAACAGGCTGAACTCATAACCTTTACCCATTCCTTTCAACTGGGACAGGGACAATACCTCAATATCTGCACAGATTCCAAATATGCTTTCCATATCCTCCTGTCCCACACTACTATCTGGAAGGAGCATGGGTTGCTTATGACTAAAGGAGGATTAGTAACTAATGCAAACCAAATTATGGGCTTCCCAATCTCCCTAGAGCTATTAGGATTGTTCACTGGAAATCCCATCACGTGGATGACTCTATTGTCTCCAAGGGAAACAAGTAAGCCGGTGAGGCAGTTAGAGCTGCAGCCCTTAGGGACCTTGAATTGTCTCACCCTCCCCAGGACATTCTTATGCTGCAACTCACATCCCTACCTTCAATCCCTGACACTCATCAAACTCTGTCCTATCTTTACCAACTCTTTCATCCTAACAGCCAAGCATTGTTTTATTTTGTCAAGAACCATGTACAGCCTACTACTGAGGACTTAAGTTTTTGGGTTTTTGTTTGTTTGTTTGTTTTTTTCAAGACAGGGTTTCTCTGTACAGCCCTGGCTATCCTGGAACTCCACTTTGTAGACCAGGCTAGCCTCAAACTCAGAAATCCACTTGCCTCTGACTCCCAAATGTTGGGATTAAAGGCATGCACCATCACTGCCTGGCAGGACTTAAGTTTCTTAAAATCTGTCACTACTTCTTGGAAAATCTGTCAGACGTTAGACTCCAACTCAAGGTATCATAGCACCCTTTTTCCTGCCCATCAGGGAAGAGGTTCCTTTCCTGTAACTGACTGGCAATTTGACTTTAGTCACATGCCCACTGTCAAACGTGCCAAGTACCTCCTGGTCTTGATGAACACCTTCTTGGAGTAGGTGGAAGCATTTCCCACAACTAACAAAAGGGATGAGACAGTCTCTGATCTCCTTCTCTGAGAGATCATCACCTAATTTGGTGTCCCAGCCTCCCTCCAGTCAGATAATGGGCCTGAATTTACTTTCCAAATTTCTCAAGTTCTATCTAAGGCCATAGACATCCCCTGAGATTTTCATATGCCCTACCACCCTCAATCTTCAGGTAAAGTAGAAAGAACCAACTACTCTTTAAAAACCACGCTTGTGACATAGGAACTCCACCAGCAGAGTGTCTTGGGTTTCTTCCAGTCTTTCTGGGTTGGTATCCTGAGCAGACCTTGGGCCCAGGCTCTGCAGCCAGTCCCACAACACCCAGAGGAAGCTGCTGCACTCCCAGGTACTCTAACAAGCCCAGGGTAACAGGATCTCAGAATCACAGGATCACAGAGACAGCGTGACTCTGAGGAGTTATGACACAACCAGGATCACAGGAAGGACAGGCTCCAGTCAGATTTAGCAAGGGCAGGTAGCACTAGAGATAACCAGGTGGTGGGGGGCAAGCATAAGAAAATAAACAACACAAACCAAGCTTACTTAGCATCATCAGAACCCAATTCTTCCAGCATAGCAAGTCCTGGACACACGATCATGCCAGAAAAGCAAGACTCAGATCTAAAATCACTTCTCATGATGATGATACAGGATTTTAAGAAAGACATAAATAGCACCATCAAAGAAATACAGGAGAACACGGGAGCTAGAAGCTCTTCAAGAGGAAACACAAAAATCCCTTAAAGAACTACAGGAAAACACAATCAAACAAGTGAAGGAAATGAGTAAAACCATCCAGAATCTAAAAATAGAAATAGAAACAATAAAGAAATCAGAAAAAGAGACAACCCTGGAGATACAAAACCTAGGGAATTAACCAGGAGTCATAGATGCAAACATCACCAACAGAATACAAGAGATAGAAGAGAGAATCTCAGGGGCA
>NW_022196896.1:39811507-39825511 GCF_008632895.1 Mastomys coucha
CAGCCTCTCTATTAGTAGTATTGTTTATTTCATGTCTTTACACTGTACTATGGTTTTCAGAACAGCTTGTATATTTCAAAAGTATTTATATACCCAAGAGAGACATAGGCAATTAACTAGGGAGGTGGCTTGTAGGAAAGAGAACAACAAAGAGTGAGACTATATGCTTTGCTTGACATTTGTAACTCTTGTATCAAGTTTGAAGAAGAGGACTTATAAATAAGTTACTCTTTCTCTGTGATGAATGCTTTTCCAAATTATCACAACTAATGAATCTGATCCTTACCTGCACCTAATGTCTGTGCCATCCTCCTAGCAGAACCATTGTTCATTGAAACAGTTAGTGAATGATTTTATGGATTGACCATCTTAATACATACATCATTTCTTAAATGAATGTAGCCTGTTCTCTGTGGGCTGAGAATAAAGTCACTCACTCAAGTCAAATAGCTTTGACCATAGCAGGAAGTCTGTAGCCCACAATTCATTCCTTGGCGCAGCAGAACTGTGAACTCTCAGCTTAGCTATGTAGGAGGTAAAATCCGTTGGTGATGTGAGGGTCATTGAAGTACAGCCTTATTACAATGAAATCCAATGTCTAAAAATTGTTCTTATTTTGGGCCTGTACCACAGTAAGAGTCAAGATTTTAAACTCTACTAAATACAAAACAAACAAAAAGACTTTATATATTTATGTTCATTTAAGAAAATACTAGTAGTGATGTATTATTTTTAAATATACAGTTAATACATTTTGAGTTATTTAAACTTTATATTGAGAAAAATGTATGTATTTTCAGTATTCCTGTAGACAAGCATCTGCATAAGACTGTTAAATTGATTGTTGTTTTATATCAAACAACTTTTATAATACTCATTTTTATTGTTATAATATTTTATAAATTTTAAGGAATATGACAAAAAAAGATATTGTAGGTATTGAAGGGGGGTCTCTGGGAGGAGTTGGGGTACAAAGGGAAACAAGAATGTGATTTAATTCTATTTACTTACAAAAAGGTTTTTAAATGTTAACAAATTCAGATAAATTGAAATCATGTAACTTTTTTCATCATAATGCAATAAAAGTTAAAAAAGAACACTCCTGCTAAGTTATCACAGGAACTTTACCTTGATTGGATAAAACTCCTACCTCTGGCTCTTTTCAGGCTATGAGCGACCTCTGCTCGTCTCACTCTTTAAACTCATGTATGGACATCTGGTCCTAACTCCTGGTCTTTCACCTAAATTCTCTCCCTTCCCAGACTGTCTACTCACCCTATTACTTTGCCATCTCTATTCTCTCCTATCTACCGTGGCCATACACTGTCCCCTGTCCATTGCCTGTCAACATTGGAGACCAAGTCCTTCTATCACCTCCAGAACATCGGCCCTCACCCCTCTCTCCCAAATGGCAGGGCCCTTTTAAGGTAATTCTTATGACCCCTACAGTTGCTAAACTCAAGGGTCTCATTGAGCCCACCTGTCTCACCTCAAACCTTTCATCCCTCCACCTAAAAATGACTCTTCTTCAACCCCAACAGGACTGGACTCTGTTAAGTTCCAGAGGACGTTGAGACCACCCACCTTTTCCCCAATCCCAGAAAATGGGACTCCAGTTGGCGGCTGAGCTTGACCTCACTGGATTAGACACTAACTCACAATTGCCACTTACAGCCTCTCTGGTGATACTGCTGAGTAACCTTACCTCATCTTTTGTCAGCTGCCCTGACTCTGATGTTGCCATGATTTCACACCTTTCCTCTATTCCTCTTTTTGTCATGGAAAACTGTTTTAAGACCTCCAGGACACATTCTGTAGGAACACTAAGCTCCCTAGATTGCAATAGATCCACAACCCTTGATACATCATCTTTGCCGCAATGCCCTGCAGTCTAAAACATGTTAATTCTTTGTGACACTCATGTATATCATTTCCTACCCACCAGCTGGTCAGGAGTTTGCACATTGGTACTTCTTTTTCTTTTCCCTGAACCAGGAGTAATCCAGGGAAACGAGCCCCTGCCAATCCCAGTTATAGATATAATAGCTGCACATCACAAGAGGGCAGTTCAGGTTGTGACACTCTTGGTCACTGTGGGAATAGCCATAGGTGCTGTTACTGGAGTTGCAGGGATAATGACTTCCATGACCCAATATAATACATTCTCTTCCAAGCTTGACAGCAGTTTTCAAAAACTGTCTGAAATCATGCTTACTATCCAGAAACAGATCTTTTACAGCTGTGGTGCTTTAAAACCAATGGGGGCTAGATGTCCTTACAGCTAAAGAAGGTGGTCTTTGCCTATTCCTCCAAGAAGAATGCTGCTTCTATGTCAACCAATCCAGGATAGTAAGAAATAAAATCCAGGAGCTACAATCAGACATACAGAATTTCAGGAAATATGAGGACCCCAGTTCTGAGATTTTAAAAAACCCATATTGAAGTGGATATTCCCTTTTGGAATGCCTTTCCTAGTCATTTTCCTGGCATTATTATTTGCTCCCTGCCTCATTAATCTTGTTTCTACATTCCTTCAATGACAAATACAAAAAATTTCTAACCAAACTATTAATCAGTTCCTGTGACAGGATTACCAGCCACTGCCCACAGAGGAGCTGCTGTCCACAGAGGAACCTTATGTGAATGTTTACCAAGTGGAGCCTGATGGTGAAAGTCAGCTACACTCCAAAATTGACAATGCCCCCTAGACAGCAGGAAGCAGTTTAAGAGGCATAATGCTACTATTTCCTTTTCACCATCAGCTTCCCCCGCCCCCTTTTTTCCTCCTCTTTATGATAAAAGGGAAGTATGTTGGTGTCAGGAACTTCACTCACAGGTGACAGGGACCCTCACATGTATTGCCATGGCAACTGTCATACATTCCCAGAATCCACTTGGCTCACCTCCCACCTTTACCTGCGAGCAATTATGTCACAACTCAAATAAAAGGCAGACCCTTCTGACCTTCACCCTCTCTCTGTTTCCCCTTAGATTTTGTCACCACCTTTGCCCTCTTCCCCCCGCAGTAAACCTCCCATGTGGAACTGTATTATCCTGGTGTGGTCTGTCAAGAGGTGAGCCATGATTCTAATACAATAATCACTAGTACTTTTTTCTGTGCTAGAAAAGACCCAGATGTGTACACAGGATCTTATCACTTCAATACCACAATTCCTCTGGCCATGACCAACTGCGAGTGCTGTCCTCCTTTTTAATATCTACTTGCAAATGATAACCTTGAGTTATTAGCTATGACCCCTGGCAGGTCATAGCCTGATATAATAAGAGCCAAACAGTAGACTTAGGAGAGGATAGAGTCCATGTGTTTAAACCAAGAGCTGCGGAGTTTGTCAGAATAGATCCGAAGACTCCTCCATCCCCTTACCAGCTGGTGATCTCCTGAAAAGCACTGGACTGTTTTGGGTCTCTTGTAACAGGACTGTTGCTCATGAGAATTCATAATGGAAGCATGGAGTGTACTTAGTTGTGTGTCTGGTCTTTTGTAGGTGTGTAGTAAGTAGTAAGCTGAAATAGACAACTGCTCATCCTCTTCCTCTTCCCTATCACTGTGTGGGTTACAATCAGGGATTAAAGTTTTAGCTCTTTTATGACTTGTTATTTTTGTTTTAGGTAAGATATCTTACTTTTCTCTAAACCTTAGTTTCCTTATCTATGAAGTGAGAATAATAGCAGCTGACCCAGTCCCAGAGAATTACTATGAAAGTATAACACAAACAGGACTTTCATGAGTCAATAAAGGAACCTTGTCTTGGACTTATAGCGTCCAAAGCTGAGCTTTAAAAAAACTTTCTTTATAAAGTACCTAGATTTGTATATTTCATTAAAGAAATAGAACTGGAACATTCAGTAACTAAGTAACTAAGGGGATAGAGAAATAGAGTGACCAGACAATGACCCAAGTTTTGGAATTAAGACTGGCTTGAGAAGGTTAGCTCTAGAATTATTTACTAACCCTGCTTTAAAATGGAACCACTCCTTGATGCTTGGAAGAACAGATTTAAGTGTACATAGAAGAAGGCACTCCTGAGTGGTACTATGATCAATTCATAGAACCTGCACTCCCACACTTGAAGTTTATAAAAACTCAGAACCTCACAAGCATTAGCTACCTTACTGTGATTCTCTGTGTATATATTTAGTAAGAGAATTATACTTTAACTTATGGCCTTAACTTGGAAATTCATACCTGAAAGAACATATCAATTTTCATATTTATTCCAGTACCAAGCTTGTTTTTTGAGCTGTTTCCCACGGTAATTATACACTCTTCTCCAAGTTTTGTTTATTTCACTTGAATAAATAAATCAATCTATTATCCTTTTTTTCCATACATGCATCCGTCTATCTATCCATCCATGTTAAAAGATATTCCTCTGAGTCCAGCTCTGTGCTGGGGTTGAGAGGCATATCTTATCAACTCTAATTTCAGAAAAGACAGAGATGAATGCAATCCAGTGACTAAGGAGTCTCTCAAGTCTAGTGCAATTTCCTCAGGCTTGACTATATTATCTGATCTATCATTTTAATCCTTCTTATTATTTTTAAGATTTTTCTATTGATGCCCCCACCATCTCCATGAATTACTCCCTCATCTATTTACTAAAATTTACTAAACATTCTGTGGAATCCCATGACTTTTCATTTGCAAGTTTTTCTTATGTTTTACTCACAGATTTTATACACACATACACACACATACACACACACACACACACACACACACAGAGAGAGAGAGAGAGAGAGAGAGAGAGAGAGAGAGAGAGAAAGAGAGAGAGAGAGAGAGAGAGAAATCACTTCTAACAATACATAACTAGAAGTTTGATGTTTTGTGCAGAGCTTTTTGGGGCTGCTTCTAGAAATTTGGTGTCAGAATTTGACATTGGGCCAGGACAAAAGAAGTAAGTTCAAGGCAGGAATCTGACTTTGGGCCAGGACTCAGGAAATAGGCTCAGATTAAGAACATTTTACATTTGAGTTATTGGAAATCTCAGAGCAGGCTCAGCTGGGGTGTGTGTGGCATTCTTTTTGTCTTAGTCATCCTGATTAGCCCCCTAGAAAGGTGTTTATGGGGTTTTGTCTATTGCTTTGCTTGTTCCTTGACCCAGAATTGATCTTATTATTTTTGCATGTACTTAAAGTGGTATAAAAGCAGAGTGGAAAAAAATCAACCTGCTTCAGCCTCAGTTCCTCATGGCTGGGGTCATCCCACAGTGTTGTCTGATTGTCTTTTTTCTTTCTTTTTTTTAAAAATCAACTATTTATTGCAGCTCATACATGTAATCTTAGAATTTAGGGGGCAAAATAAAGAGGATAATTCTGATTTGGGGGCCAGGCTTCAGTTACAGAGTGAATTCTAGGGTGTTTTGAGGTGTTGTTTATATGAATATGGATATACATTTCTTATGTATATGTCTCTGAAAAGGGAAAAAAAGTAATGGGGCAAAGAAGGAGGGAGTGGGGAGAAGGAGAGATGGAGGGAAGGGTTGCCAGAGACAGAAGAAACTAACAAAGATAGAACAATTTCTGAAGAATGAGTTTAATGGATTTTAGCAGATTTGTTTTATTAGATATTTTCCTTATTTCCTTTCCCAGGTTCCCCTCCAAAAAAGAAAATGTCTTTTTCTTTTTAATCCTCACTCCTGCCCTGGAGAACCTGTTGACTGACTGAGATGACTTGGTTAGTGTTTTGCTTGTTTTCTAGACTGGCCTTGACTTGCTCTACTACTCAGACTGGTTTTGAGCTCATGATCCTCCTGCCTCAGTCTCCTGGATGTTGTGATTATACCCAGCTCTGTGTGGGCTTTTTATGTGTGCAACTCATTTTTTTGTGTCAGAAAGAATTTCAGTTAAAGTTGAGCAAATTCCATGATATTTGATGTGGTAGCTGACTGACTTAGTTTGTGTAGAGCATTTCACGTTCTTATCAATTGCTGGTATATCAAAGGTTGACATATTTAAAGTTTTCAATTGGAAGCAGAATAATTTATGGTGATAAGAATATTAATTATAAAAATTAGAAGCTTAAAGAATATGAATAATTCTCACATCAAATAATTGTAATAGGTAAAAAGAATGTGGTTGTTGCAATCAAGTTGAGATTTGCTTATTCAAAAATGATATTGAAATCCCACTTCATTCCTTAAGCCACAAAGGGTATGGCAACTAGAGTTAGTGCTCAGAAGTCAGAATTTCTAAAACAAGTGTTCTCTGAACCTTTCATATAAATAGCCACTGTAACCTGAGGAGCTGACAGAAAAGAGGAAATATTAGAAGAGAAGGTATTGGATGGTTGGGAATATAGGTCAGTGATGAGGATCTTGCCTAACATGAGGTAGACTCCCAAGATTCCTGACATGAAAATAACCAAGAAAAAAGCAGAGGAACTGGAATTTTAAAACTTATTCACTTTGCATCTTGCTCACTCACACCCTCTCTGACACTCCCTCCTAGAATCCTTCCCCTTCCCTCTCCCAATTCCCCTTCTCCTCTGAGAGGTTGGGGCCTCCTAGGTATCCCCCAACTCTGGTACATCAAGTCTCTGCGAAGGTAGGTGCTTCTTCTCCCACTGAGGTCAGACAAGGCAGCCTAGCTAGAAGAACATATCCCATGTAGAGGTAACAGTTTTTGGGATAGTCCCTGTTCCAGTTGTTTTGGACACACATGAAGATCAAGCTATACATCTGCTGCATGTGTGTGGGAAGGGCCTTGGATTTTTTAAAGATCAAGATAAGTTTGTGGGGCTGATATTAGCTTCAGTGCATATTTAAATTTTGGGTAAACATGAGAGTATAGTGATATAAATATATTCAAATAGGAAATATATTTATATTTTAAAAGATAATAAAATACCAGAGAATATAAGCATGGCACATACAGTTGTCCATTGATATCCATGAGAACTGAGACTAGTGCCTCCCCAATAGACATGAACATTATAGAAACTCATGTCCTTTTTGTGAAATGTTAGAAAACTTGCTCATAATCTATGCATAACCTCTCATATATTTAAGTCATCTCAGAATTATTTACAGCTGATAGAATATACATATTTTGTAAATACCTGTTATGATTATAAAAAGGTAAAAAATATTAAGATATGTTCTATGTGGGTTTGGTAAGGTGTGGAGGAAGGAGATATCTCTATGGGCCCATGCCAAGGCACTCCTTCCTCCTGAGAGACCAGCCACACAATGGTATAGCATAGAATAGAGGTTTTTTTTAGGACATGGGGAGGGGAGTTAAGAAAGTAGTAGATGCAGAGAAAGGCAGAGAGAAGGAGAGAGTAGAAAAGTAGAGGCCAGCCATGATCACATGGAGAGAGGGGAGAAGGAAATGGGGGAAGAGGAGTGAGAGGGTAAGAGGCAAGAGAGAGAAACAAGAGTAAGAGTGAGAGGAGGGGGCAAGCAGCCCCTTTTATAGTGAGTCAGGCCTAGCTGGCTGTTGTCAGGTAATTGTGGGGGTAGAGTCCAGACAGAATACCAATGGCTGTTATACTTTAGGGAATAATAACAGAGAAAAAAGCTATACATGTTCAGTAAAGATACAACTTTCTCAAATACTTTTCAACTCAAGTTTGGCTATATGCACAGGTAAAGAACCCACAAATATGGAAGGCCAAGTACATAACTGTCTAACATTGTTAGCAGGATGCAAATTTATCTACCAAAAGATTAATGTAAACACAATTAAAGTAAACACAAATGACAAGTGTCTAAATAGTATTTCCTGGATGATAAAATCCTATGCATTGAGTTAAAAATTACATTCTGGTAACTCTAAGCATTTATTAGTCTCTCTACCACTTAATACTACAAAAGCAAAATTCACAAAAGCAAAGGAATGAAGAAAGTATTCATATAGTAACCACACTGTTAGGCCATATATTCATGTTCAGAAAGAGTCCGTGCTATGGATTTATGTGAGTCTATTAGCTCACAGCTCTGGCTGTGGCTGAGATCAGTTGTCAACATCAATTTTTTCTTTGATTTCCTGTCTTTCTTTGCTGTGCATAGACCATTTCTCAACCCTTTTCATCTAGGTGGCCTAGATAGGCGGGCTGGGGAATGGAATATGGGTAGAAGTGCTCTGGGACTTTTTTCTGGCTTGGCCCTTATACCTTCTCTTTTGCAATTAGGTGATGATGGCCCACCATAAAGCTCTGAAGTCCAAGAAGGTGACAGAGAGATGAAATAAGCTTGGATCCCTCAATGACTCATGGCAATGTAGAATCTCAAGTCTCCCTCAACTGCCAAATACAGCAAAACTCTAAGAGTTTGTACCTATTTTGACTATGAAGGCTTTGGGGATTAAATGAAAATACAAAGATCTCTGTTAAATACCTTATTGAGTTATTCCATGGAATTGTAGTTTAAAAATGCATCTTGGGTTGGAGAGATGGACTAGCTGTTAAAGGCTAGGGTCACAACCAAAAATATAAGGATGCATATAGTGGGGTGAGGCCCCAACCTCTGCCCCAATACCTGACCTAACTGGGATCCCCTGGGGCCCAGGAGAGACAGGAATTCCCATCCAACCAGAGACACCTGGTTTATGAATCCTGTGCTCGCCACCCCCCCAAACCACCTACACCCAGAGACAGCTTGATACCCAGGAGTTCTGACATACCCAGGATCACAGGTAAGGTCCCAAACGCTGTCCCAATACTTGGCCTAACTGGGATCCCTGGGGCCCAGGGGACACAGAAATCCTGCTCAGCCAGAAATATACATTCCTCCTGGTTCACACAAAGGAGAGGATCTTGTGCTCCAGCCCATACCCAGAGACACCTTGATCCCAAGGATCTCTGACACAGCCAGGCTTGCATAAAAGGCTCTGCAGACCCTCCAATACCCAGAGACAGTCTGAACCAAGGATGCCCAACATAACAAAGCTCATGGGAGGAACAGTCTCCAGTTAGTGACAGCAAGGCCATTAAACACCAGAGATAACCAGATGGTGAAAAGCAAGTGCAGGAACATAAGCAACAGGAATGAATGCTACTTGGCAACATCAGAACCCAGTTCTCCTACAGCAAGCCCTGGATGCCCCAACACATCTGAAAAATAAGATTTGTATGTAAAAACCCATCTTATGAAGATGATAAAGGACTTTAAGAAGGACATAAATAACTCCCTTAAAGAAATACAGGAGAACACAAGTAAACAAGTAGAAGTCCTTAAAGAGGAAATGCATGAATCTCTTAAAGAAACACAGAGAAACATAATCAAATAGGTGAAGAAATTGAACAAAACCATCCAGGTTCTAAACATAGAACTAGAAACATTAAGGAAATCACAAAGGGAGACAACCCTGGAGATGGAAGACCTAGGAAAGAGACCAGGACTCACAGATGCAAGCATCACAAACAGATTACAAGATATAGAAGAGAAAATCTCAGGCATAGAAGATACCATAGAAGATATTGACACAACAGTCAAAGAAAATACAAAAAGCAAAAGGATCCTAACTCAAAACATTTAAGAAACATAGGATACAATGAAAAGGTCAAACCTAAGAATGATAGGTATAGAAGAAAGTGAAGATTCCCAACTCAAAAGGCCAGAAAACATCTTCAATAAAAGTATAGAAGAAAACTTCCCTAACTTAAAGAAAGAGATGCCTATAAACATACAAGAAGCCTACAGAACACCAAATAGATTGGACCAGAAAAGAAATTCCTCCTGTCACAATAATAATCAAAACACCAAATGCAGAAAACAAAGAAAGACTATTAACAGCAGTAAGGGAAAAAACTAAGTAACATGTAAAGGTAGGCCTATCAAAATTACATCAGGCTTCTTGACAAAGACTCTAAAAGTCAGAAGATCTTGGACAGATGTCAAACAGACCTAAAACAACAAAAACACCAGCCCAAGCTAATATACTCAGCAAAACTCTCAATTATCATTGATGGAGAAACCAAGATATTACATGACAAAAGCAAATTTAAACAATAACTTTCCACTACTCCAGTCCAACAGGGGATAATAGAAGGAAAACTATAACACAATGAGAGATATACTACACCCAAGACAAAGCAAGAAATCAATCTTCTCACAACAAACCCAAAAGAAGAGAACCACACTGTGATGGTTTGTGTATGTTTGGTCTAGGAAGCTTCAGTATTAGAAAATATGACCCTGATGAAGTAGGTATGGAATTGGTGGAGTAAGTGTGTCACTGTGGGTGTGGGATTTAAGACTCCCATCATAGCTGCCTAAAAGCTAGTATTCTGCTAGCAGCCTCCAGATGAAGATGTAGAAATCTCAGCTTCTCCTGCACCATGCCTGCCTGGACACTGATTATAATGAACCACTGAACCTGTAAACCAGCCCCAATTAAATGTTTTTTTAAGACTTGCTTTGATCATGGTGTCTTTTCAAAGCACTAAAACCCAATATAAGACACATACAAACAAATATAATTCCATATCTAACAAAAAATAACAGGAAGCAACAATTATTGGTCTCAAGTCCCCAATAAAAAGCTAACAGGACCCAGCATTTTGTTGCATATAGGAAACATACTTCAGTGACAAAGACAGACACCAACTTAGAGTAAAAGGCTGGAAAAAAAATTTCCAAGCAAATGGTCCCAAGAAACAAGCAGGAGTAGCCATTCTAATATCTAATAAAATAGAATTTCAACCATAAGTTATCAAAATAAAAAAGATAGGGAAGAATACTTCATACTCAAATAAAAAAAATCCATGAATATGAACTCTCAATTCTGAACATCTATACCTCAAATCAAGGGCATCCACATTTGTAAAAGAAACATCACTAAAACTCAAAGCACACATTGAACCTCACACAATAATAGTGAGAGACTTCAATACACCACTTCTAATGGACAGATCACAGAAACAGATACTAAACAGAGACACATGAAAATAACAGAAGGTATGAACCAAATAGATTTGACAGATATCTACAGAACATTTCACTCTAAAAAAAAGAATATAACTTCTTCTCAGCACCTCATGGTACCTTCTCCATAACTGACCATATAATTAATCAAACATAAAACAAGCTTCAACCGATAAAAGAAGACTGAAATAATCCCATGCACCTTATCAAATCACCATAGATTAAGGCTGGTTTTCAATAACAGCAAAAACAACAGAAAGTCTACATATACATGGAAGCTGAACAATGCCCTCTCCAATGATAACTTGGTCAGGGAAGAAATTAGAAAGAAATTAGAGACCTTTTAGAATTTAAAAAAATGAAGGCACAACATACCCAAACTTATGGGACATAACGAAAGCAGTGGTAAGAGGAAAACTCATAGCTTTGAGTACCTCAATAAAGAAATTGGGGAGATCCTACACTAGCAGTTTAACAGCACATCTGAAAGCTCTAGAACAAAAAGAAGTAAATATACCCAAGAGGGTTAGATGCCAGGAAATAATCAAACTTAAGACTGAAGTCTACCAAATAGAAACAATGAGAACTATTCCAAAACTCACCAAAACTAGGAGTTGGTTCTTTGAGAATATCAACAAGATAGATAAACCCTTAGCCAAACTAACTAGAGGGCACAGAGATAGTATACAAATTAATAAAATGAAAAACAAAAAAGGAGGCATAAAAAAACTGAGGAAATTAAAATAATCATCAGATACTACTATAAAAGTGTATACTCAATAAAACTGGAAAATCTAGATGAAACGTATGATTTTCTAGACAGGTGTCAAAGTTAAATCAGGATCAGATTAAACCATCTAAACAACCACATATCCCCCAAGGAAATGAAAGCAGTCATTAAGTTCTTCCATCAAAAAAGTCCAGGGCCAGATGGTTTTAGAATTCTATCAGACCTTCAAAGAAGATCTAAAACCAATACTCTTCAAACTATTCCACAAAATAGTAACAGAAGGAACACAGCCTAATTTGTTCTATGAAACCAAAGTTACACTGATGCCTAAAGCACACACACACAAAAAAAAAAACAACAAAAAAGAACTTCAGAGCAATTTCCCTTATGAATATCAATAAAAAATACCCAATAAAGTCTTTGCAAGCTGAATCCAAGAATACTTCAAAATGATCATTCACCACAATCAAGTAGGCTTCATCCCAGGAATGCAGGGATGGTTCAATATATGGAAATCCATCAATGTAATCCACTATATAAACAAACTCAAAGAAAAAAAACCACATGATCGATCATCTCATTAGATGCTGAAAAAACATTTGACATAATTCAACTCCTGTTCATGTAAAAGGTCTTGGAAAGATCAGTAATTCAAGGCACTTATATATACACATAATAAAGACAATATAAAGCAAACCAATAGTCAACAACAAATTAAATGGAGAGAAACTTGAAGTAACCCCACTAAAATCAGGGATAAGACAAGGCTACCCATTCTCTCCCTATCTCATCAATATAGTACTCCAAGTTCTAGCCAGCATCCCTTCTTGTTAAAAGTCTTGGAAAGATCAGGAAATCAAGGCCCATACCTAAACATAGTAAAAGCAATATACAGCAAACCAGTAGCTAACAAACTGAATGGAGAGAAACTTGAAGCAATTCCACTAAAATCAGGGACTAGACAAGGCTGCCCAAACTCTCCCTATCTATTCAACATAGTACTTGAAGTTCTAGCTAGGGCAATTAGACAACAAAAGGAGGTCAAAGGGATACAAGTTGAAAAGGAAAAAGTCAAGATATCACTATTTGCTGATGATATGATAGGAAACGTAAGTGACTTCAAAAATTCCACCAGTGAACTCCTTCAGCTAATAAACAACTTCAGCAAAGTAGCTGGATATAAAATTAACTCAAACAAATCAGTAGCCTTCCTCTACTTAAAGGATAAACAGGCTGAGAAAGAAATTAGAAGCAACACCCTTCACAATAGTCACAAATAATATAAAACATCTTGGTGTGACTGTAACCAATCAACTGAAAAATCTGTATGGCAAGAACTTCAAGTCTCTGAAGAAAGAAACCGAAGAAGACCTTAAAAGATGGGAAGATTTACTATACTCCTGGATTAACATTGTAAAAATGATCAGCAGGATTAACATTGTAAAAATGATCATCTTACCAAAACCAATGCAATCCCCATCAAAATTTTAACTCAATTCTTCACAAAGATAGGAAGAAAAAAATCTCAAATTCATCTAGAATAACAAAAAGCCCAGGATAGTGAAACTGTGCTCAACAATAAAAAACTTCTGAGGGAATCACCGTCCCTGACCTCAAACTGTCCTACAGAGCAATAGTTTTGGTACAGATAGGCAGGTAAATGAATGGAGTAGAGTTGAAGACCCAGAAATAAACCCATACACCTATGATCACTTGATCTTTGACAAAGAAACTAAAACCATCCAGTTGAAGAAAAGACTGCATTTTCAAGAAATGGTGCTGGTTCAACTGACCGTCTGCATGTAGGAGAATGCAAATTGATTCATTCTTATCTCCTTGTACAAAGTTCAAGTTCATGTGGATCAAGGACTTTCACATAAAACCTGATATGCTGAATCTAATAGAATAGTAAGTGGGAAAAGAGTGTTGAAGACATCAGCACAGGGGGGACATTTCCTGAACAGAACACCAATGGTTCAGGCTCTAAGATCAACAATTGAAAACTGGGACCTCATAAAATTGAAAAACTTCTGTAAGGCTAAGGACACTGTCAATAGGACAAAAAGGCAATCCACAGATTGTGAAAAGATCTTTACTAACCCTATATCCAGTAGAGGCCTAATATCCAAAATATATAAGGAACTCAAGAACTTAGACTCCAGAGAACCAAATAAATATTAAAAATGGGGTACAGAGATAAACAAAGAATTCTCAACTGAGAAATCTCGAATGGCCAAGAAGCATCTAAAGAAATGTTCAGATTTTCTCTCGGGTGAGTTTCTGAGACCTGAGCAGCCAGCAAGGAGCCACAGGCCCTACGACTCCCAGGGGAGCCGCAGGGCAGCAGGGACAAGATCCTCTCAGCTTCCGAGTGACAGAGGGGGT